>NC_041061.1:16007828-16136180 GCF_900634775.1 Gouania willdenowi | reverse complement strand
TTGCAGTTCATTGGGAGTTAGCCAGTGTGGTTAATTTTAAGTTTTACACAGTTAAATGGGGAAAAAAAAACATATGTTTACTAATTTTCAATTTATTTTCACAAAAAAAGATGAAATCAACCTCTTATACTGATAAAACTTGAATTTAAGGCCTGTTAATTTCAAAATAAACCATTAAGACCACCTATACATTTATTATCCAAATGATTAAAGTTTATGACTCACCTGTTTGTAGTTTATGTTTGGTTGGATCTCCGTTCTGCTGGGTGAGCTTCACTAGGTCAGATCTCTCACTGAACCAACCGCTGCTTCTTCCTCTGAGCATCTCCACATTTACAACCATAAAAAATCCTTTATGTGTCACAGTGTGGAGCTTGAAATGCTTGGTCACTTGCTGTCATTCTAGTCCAAAGGTCAGTTATTGGAGCTACTGCTGCAGCTTTCTCCTGATTGGCTGAGAAAACAGGGACATGTGCTTTCAACTCACAAATGTGAGCCATGAGGATTCTTTGTTGTCAGATTGTTGATCCTCGCCAGTGGACAATTTATTTTATTTTATCATTGTTTTTCTTTTTTTTTCTCTCTTTCGTCCTCTCCATGCTCCTATTTCTTCTTCCCATTCCTTCTCTTCATGTTTTATTTCTCTTTTTTCTTTGCTTTTTTAATTCTTCCCTTCTGCCTTTTTTTTCCAGTGGGCATTCTATTCTAGTGTCTGGTTTCGCTTTTCAAAATATCGCCAATTCCGTTTCAGTTTACCTGTAGAAAGTATCTATTTGTACGTTTGCCCTACAAATAGACACGGTGCTATTGGTACAGTTACCGAAGTAGAAGTATGTTGCGTCTTAGGGTTAGGTTTAAGTTTAGGTTTAGGATTAAGTTTAGGTTATAACCTAATAACGCAACAATTTTTAGGGTTAGGGTTAGGTTTAGTGTTAGGGTAAAGTTTAGTTAGTCTTAGTCACGTGACCTAAACTGGCCAAATAGGGGCGCTATGTACAGATAGAATGTCTGTATATTGATACGGCAACCGTACGGATAGCCACTGCCTTACCTGTTTTTATATGGAACCCTGTTTCTGCCACTAAATTTTTATTTTTTTTAAATCACCATATCAAGTCATAATTATGAGGTAGTAAAGTCAAAACTATAATATAGAATGTCAGAATCTTGAGATAGAATGTCATAACCGAATAAACTGTTTCGGATTAATTATTATGTATTAATAATATATATATACTGTATGTAATTAAGAATGGTAACAGTGTTGGTAGACTGCTGCAAATGCTCAATTTGTATCTCATAATTATGACTTTACTAACTCAAAATTATGACTTGTCATGGTGATTTTTTATTTATTTATTTTTGTTTCTTTTTTTTTTTATCGCGGAAACGTGCTTCCATATTTCTATGTAATTTCCTCGTCAGTTTACACATTTTGATTTGGTTACTTTTGTTTCATTGGCTTTCCCTAGTTATATTACATAATTATATCAATATTACAGGCTGAAACTTTGCAAAATCAGGCCAAACAAGGTACATTTTATATTTACAGTATACACAGATGAAGTGTGCCGAAACAAGCACACTGAGATCACGCACGATTTTGTACGAGATTTCACGTCCAGCCAATTGGCTACACTTGCTAAACCTGGGCATCAGACCGCGCCCATTGTTTGGCAACAAATATTGCTGAAATGTGACATTTTTCCCCAAAACATGTTGGTGAATTCTGTTGTATTACATCAGGTTTTGTGCGATAATTGATATTTATGTCTCCCTAACCACTCTTTTACGAAGACAAATTGCATAATATTTTGAAAGTGTCTATTTGTACGGTTGCTGTACGGACAACCCCCAGTACTATTGGAACGGTTACCAAAGTACAAGTACGTAGCATCTTAGGATTATGGTTAAGGTTACGGTGACTGTTTGGTTTAGTCTTAGTCACACGACCTAAACTGGCCAATGACTGACCTATCACGTGACCTAAACTGGCCAAATGGGGGCACTGCGTACGAATAGAATGTCGGTATATTGATACGGCAACCGTACGGATAGCCACTGCCCCAAATTTTTCCCTAAACATGCATGCAAGGGTATATTCAGCATCATATTGCATTTTAGACTTGATTTTGTTTTATAAAAAGTAATTTAAAAAAATAATAGGAATATTGCCAATTTCCATTTTTTTTTTAGAAAGTGAATTTCATATTTACTCTGTTTTCTGTGATTACAGAAATTCATAGGCCCTATTTGTGCATAAAGACATTTTTACATTTGTGTTAAGAAAAAACTGCAACATCCGGTGGCGAGACTGGGTCTAACAGCCATGTCGTCTGGATTAGATTTAGCCACCTCTCTCTCTCTCTGTGTGTGTGTGTGTGTGTGTGTGTGTGTGTGTGTGTGTGTGTGTGTGTGTGTGTGTGTGTGCGTGCGCGACCTTCTTGCCCAGACTGCTGTTAGTCAAACCTTGTGACTTGTGTCATATGACTGTCATTTTTATTCATGAAAAGCATTTTGATAAATCTGTGAATTAACACTTTTATTATTGATAGATTAAATAATGCCCTTTACATATCATAGTATGTTACATTATTCAGAAAATATTATTAAATGATCGAGCGAGATAATCTGGATTTCATCTTTAATTTTAAAATACTTTTAATATAAATGTAAAATGTCGATGTGTCCTCTTGTGTGTTCGTACAGTATGTGTAGTGTATCTAGATGCCGTGACAAAAAACAAACACCAATTCAACTCACTGGTAATTTTTAAGAACGACAATTGGCCCGAACTGAAACGAGTCACAGAAACACAAGAAAGAATATGTACAATATCAAAGAAACTAGTTACAGAAATGCAAGAAAATACAATATCAATTGCAAATTTGAAGAACATGCACCAAGATGTACATCACAAATATCTTCTAGCAGTGATCAAACAGTCATGAAAAGAAACCCACCTTTTTTTAATTTTTTTTCTTGATAAGAGTCCCAGTATACGGTACAGTTTAAGCATGATCTTACTCTTCTTACTGTGCAAGTTATCAAATTTCAAAATAAAATCATACAAAAAAAATGTAATAAATATTCATAAGAATAGAAGTACATTAATGAAGCAACAAAACATTAGTTTATATTCAGTAATTCGCATTTTTTTTCTCAGCATAACTTATCAGCAAACAGAGAGATGGATATACAAGCAAACAAACTCAAGTTTGTTTTTTTTTACAACACAAGGGCATTTGAAATTTTTCCAAAAATGTACAGTAAACATGACGCTTTGTGCAATATTACCAAAAAGCTCACATTTTTTTCTTTTTTTTAACGAGAGTGATTGTCAAGTGATTAAACAACTATTTCAGATCAATTATGTTGTGCCAATGTGAAAAAAAGCAAAAGCACCTGATGGTCACGAAGCAGTCCAAAGATATGGTGTCAAATTACAAGGACCGTAAAGTGACAGGCTTTATATTGAGATATATATAAAATAAAGAAGTGTTTATGTTGTGACTATTACATACCTAGAATCAGGGTTGGGGTAAATTACAGTTTTCAGTTACAATTATGTTTTCAATTACTCATGTTTAATTGCAATTCAATTACGATTACAGTGACCAGAAATTGCTTCTATATATATACAGTATATTATGTCCATGCCTGTGTGTACATATATATATATTATGTACACATGAACATGTATTATGTCCATATCTGTGTGTATATTATGCCCCCGTCTGTATCTTTTATTATTACCCAAAGTATTGAACTGGTGTGGAATAATGTGCATTGTCCTCTCCAAATAAACAAATAAAATAATTTTTTTAAAAAGTACACCCCTCAAATTATTTATTGTTTTATGGTAAAATGTGGGAAAGCTTCATATAAAACATATTTTAATAATTGTTAACTACATATGTGTAGAGCTGTACATAGAAATGTAACATGGTTCCCCAGTTTTGCGTTAAATTATAATTGACAAGTTATACAGAATTTTCATGGCAATTGCAATTACAAAGTCAATTATCTAAACTCAATTACAATTTAATTACGATAGCAACATGTTTTTTAAATTACAGTTATAATTATGCCATAATTGTAATTAATGATCAATTGCGTGATTACAATTGTAATTGACCCCAACCCTGCCTGGAATAGTAATGGAAATTAACTTCTATCTGCAGAAATATTGACATATTTTACTAAAACTGCGGTTAATTATTCAACAGTATTATTGATTTTCTAAAAGAAACTTTGCAGGGTTTTTGGTGAGTGAGCGCAAATTTGTGTTTGGATAAAAGCAGTAATGTTGGTAAAGTGGTGTGAGATTAACGTTTACATTTTTTGTTTTTTACATTTTGGGAAATGAAAGTGATTCTCACACACCTGCAAAAGGGTCGGTCTCATCACATGTTAACACAGCAGTTTTAGTCTTATTTTTGCAACATGCTTGGTCCAGTTCTGTGGCTACTGCACTTCTCTATATGATGGATTTATCCCAGCTGTGCCAAAAACAACCCGATTTCACAAGTCAACTGACCACTGAGGAATGTTTGGAGAGTCAATTTAAATTCAATAGTACGGTCACGTTCCTCCATAAGTGCAGTCACAAGACCCTCCTCTCATTGCAGTAATGTGTGTCCAACTGTGTAAGTGTGTAAATGTGTGTGTGTGTGCTGATGTGAGCCCACATGTGTCTGATTGGGCACATCATCACACAAAATGCCTATGAAGCCCTAAATAATCTCTCTACCAACTGTTTCAGCTCACCGGCTAAACTGCTTAGAACGATAATTAAGTGACTTCATAATTTATTTAGTATCTTCCTTTAGAGGTTCAGATTGTGTGAGTGGATTTGGATACATGACCCAGATGAATGTGGGTCAGTCATTACCCGACTGGACAGCCTGGCAATCTGAAAGCATCTGGCAGAGGACAGTCCAATTTACAGATGATTTTGTATATTCCTTTTTTCCAGCAGGGGTCGCTGTCTCTTCCAGTCCAAATGGCTGAATAAAACTCCCTTAAAGCTACCTCGGACACCTCGATGAACCGCTCCGGAACCTGCCACAGAGACCAAGGCACATGTTTGAAAGATTTTATCAAGGTAAAAGCAGACTTGAAATTGTATTTTCCAAAGCAAATATTAAAATGCAACACAATGAAACAGGATTCATTAATTAGAAAGAAAGAATGACACGACTCATATTTTTTGGTTTTTCAAGGGTGGATTATGTTGTAAAATGATCTTAATATTGGAAATGTATTATCTTTGAACTAATACAGGATTGATTTAGTAAATCACTACTTAAGTCATTTGAGGAGAAATCTTTAAAAGTGTACACAGCGTCTGAGTGAAATCTGTTGTCTTTATTTTTCTCTATTCTACTGGATCAGTGCATGAAAAAAGGCCTGTTCTAAGCTTTAACCGGGTCTACATAACAAAATAATAAACACAGAACATATTTGTCATTGTAGCCTTCTTTTTTTATACAATTTCTAAAGTTTTATGGACCTTTTAAACTGTTCTTTCACAATTGTGACCGTAATTTATTGCTGTTTTTCTGTTAGACTTTGATTTGTCTTTATTGGTTTCTGTGTGCCAGTTCCCTCTAAGAAAATTGGAATTGGGGTCAAAAAAACTGTATAAACTCTTGCTAAAACAAATTATTGGAAAAAAAAAGTTTGCTTTTGATTGAAAATAAATACACTTAAGTCATGCACATAGTCCAGTTAGAGTTTAAAGGCTCTCTACTGTCCCTAACAGACCACTAAACAAATTTATTGAACTACTTTCTTTTAAGATGATAGTAACAACAGGTACAGAATATATGTTAATTTTGAATAAGGGGCTGGAATTAAATATGTGTAAACTTCATCCTGTTAATGTTCTTTTGTTGTTGCTTCCTTAATTGTTTCATCCTTTGTTTATTTATTTTTTCCTTTTAGAATTAAAATAGTCCATGTCTGAAATAAACATCACATTACATTTCCATTAAGAGGCTTCCATGCAAAAAAAAAAAAGTATTTTCCCTGCATTAGAATTTAAAAAAGATATTCTATATCTGTCATGTGCATGACCAAGAATTAATTATTACAGAGCCTTAAAATAATGAAAATGTTCAAGGAAACCACTTAATGTTTGGGTGTAAAAAAAAAATCAACAAAAAATAGGAATTAAGTAAGTAAATTAGTAAATTAAAATCATTGAGAAATTTTACAGCTAAACAATGCCAAGCATGATGATATAGTTATAGTCTTTAATATTTACTTAAAGATATGTTAAGACATCATTAAAAAATGCATTGATGATTAGCTTTAAATCATTTTAAAAACAACAAAAAACTGTGCAATTCACAATCACACTCACTTGGTAGATGTTACTTTTGTTGTAGTGCATGTTCAATATGCGATAAAGCTCAGTATCACGACTCACTCGCAGCTGGTTCTCTCGTCCCAAGCGAGCTGCACCATCCCTGTATTACACACATAGACAAGTGAACATGCTAGAAGATTTAAGTTTAGTCCTAATGCAGGCATTTAATCACATTGCATAAAGCGGGAAATGGGTTAGAATTTTATCAAGTCTCAGTGTCTTACATTTTTTGTTTTTATTTCAGCTTTCTTCATTTTTTGTCAAACAAGAGAAAACTCCATCACAATAGTGTTAACGCAAACTAACCGGGTGAGAGCCTCACGGACGGCCTGGCGCGCAAACCGCTCCATTTGGATGTAGAAGAACTCTCTGAAGTTGCTGAACCATTTAATCATCTGGGAGGTCACACAACGGTTGAACTGAATGGAGGAAAAGAATAGGTAAGGACTGTGAAACACAAACTGCAATTAACATTGACACTCGCCTTAAAATATCCATGTTTTAAGATGACACAACTATTACATATGGAGAAGCTGTTGGCTGAAACGGATTCTGACGTCATCCTTCATGGCTGGTTAGCTCAGTTAGCCAAGGTCGTGGGTCCGATCCCCGTACAGGCCAGTCACTAATTAAGCACTCCTCTACTCTTTGTGTTTTTCAACTATTAACTTGATAGCAAGTAAACAATGTACTATTATCACGTTATACAGTCTTGTGCATAACTTCACCTGTTTCCAACGATCTAACAGTCATCCTTCGTGGGTGGTTAGCACAGTTGGTTAGAGCATGGTGTTAACAATGCCAAGGTCACGGGTCTGATACCCGTACGGGCCAGTCTTGCTTTAAGCAATCCTCTATTCTTTTTGTTTTTCGATTATTTACTTCATAGCACCTTCAGTTACTCCTCCAAACAGTCTTGTGCACAACTTCACCTGTTTCAAATGATCTGACGACCATCTTTCATGGCTGGTCAGCCCAGTTGGTTAGAGCGTGGTGCCAAGGTCGCGGGTCCGGTCCCTGTATGAGCCAGTCTCATTTTAAGCAGTCCTCTATTCTTTGTGTTTTTCAACAATTCTCTTGATAGCAAGTAAACACTCTACTACTATCATGTTAAACAGTCTTGTGCACAACTTCACCTGTTTTCAATGATCTAACGGTCATCTTTCATGGCCGGTTAGAGCATGGTGCTAATATCGCCATGGTCCTGGGTTTGATCCCTGTACGGGCCAGTCTCGTCTTAAGCAATCCTCTACTCTTTTTTTTGATTGTTTACTGCATAGCACGTTCAGTTACTCTTCTAAACAGTTTTCTGCACAACTTCAACTGTTTCCAACAATCTGACAGCTTTTTGTGGCTGGTTAGAGTGTGGTGCTAATAACGCCGAGGTCATGGGTCCAATCCTCATACGGGCCACTCACTTTTAAGCACTCCTCTGCTCTTTGTGTTTTTCAACAATTAATTTGATAGCAAATAAACACTGTACTATTATCATGTTAAACAGTTGTATGTACAACTTCACCTGTTTCCAACAATCTGACAACCATCCTTCAAGGCCAGTTAGAGCATGGTGCTAATAACACCAATCGAACCCCGTATGGGCCAGTCTCTTTTTAAGCAATCCTTTACTCTTTTTGTTTTTTGATTATTTACTTCGCAGCACATAAACACTTTGTACTATTATCACTTTCAATTACCACTACAGTTACTCCCTCTATACCGTCTTGAGCACAGCTTCACCTGTTTTCAACTCCAGGCTTATACAAAGGGTTATGGACACAAATAGACTAAATCTTTTACTACCACAGTGATAAGGTACACAGACCTTTACATCCGGAAAGTATGTCTTGAGGGTGTTTGAGCTGGGATAGCGTGTGTAGAAGAACATTAGCTTTGCCTTCTTCAGATGGCAGGGAGATAGTCCCTCCTGCGAGTGCTGAAATGGCTGGTTAAGGGGAATTGTATCTGTTTTCTGCTACACAAAAACATGCACCTCATTCCTCCACTCAGTTTGATAAAAGGATATTCCTCCAGCTGAAAGGTAGAGATCTCCATCCAACCCTCCCATTCCCCGAATGCCCCCTTCCCCCCTCATCCCTCTCTCTCTGTCTTGGCCTATATTTGCATGACGTGTAAGTGATGGGTCCAGGTGACTGAATAAGGGGAGTGGTGGAAATGATGGGTGAGACGAGAACTCTAGAAACAGGTCGGAGTTCAGATAGTCTTTGCGAGATGGGGGCAGATGAGGAAGCTGAGAATGAAGAGATCGAGAGAAGAGCTGCTGCATGGAGTAATGAAGCAATGGAAGAGGGAGTGGAGGGGGCAGAGGAGGGTGAGCAGGGAAGGAGGATGAGGAAGAAGAAGCAGAAGTGGAAGATGGATGGAAAGATGGGGATGAAGTGGATGGGTCCTTGGGTTGTGAGGCCAGGGATAGAAGGGAAGAGTGTGAGACAGGAGGACGAGGTAGAGAGGGCTGATGTTGGGGGAGGCTTTGGTGAGAGGACAGAGGAGGTCCAAGGAGCTGATAGGACTTCTGTGTGTCAGGAGACCTTTGAACAGTCAATGGCATAGAAAGGTCTAATGAATCAGAGCGATGTTGCGGTCCAGACACTGGAGCAAACCCATTGGTCAGCTTCTGCTTCTCTCCTGTTTTGTCCTGGACTCCTGCATTATCCTCTTTATCTCTTCTTGCTTCTTCCTGTCTTGAAGACAGTCCTATCCACACTCGTCCACTTTCTTTCCTTTTATCATTCCCCGGATCCGATGGGACAAAAGAGATCGCTGTGGATGGAGGAGGACTAAAGTCGGTCATCTCTGTGTAGATGCGGAGGACTCGGTCGATGACTCGAGCTACAGCGCTGCCCAACTCTAGCTTCAGCGCTTGGGCAAACTTCTGTCCTCCCTCCATGCCCTCTTCCTCTATCACTCCATCCCAGTCATCTCTTAAAATACTCCCACAGTCCAACCACAGCTCGGATCCCTCAATCACACCATCCAAGGCCAGCCCCCCTCTTCTCCCTCTCTCTATGCTCTCCTCTCTGCCTTTTTCTGGCTCTTCTTTCTGTTTTCTGAAGTTGTCAAAAGCAGGGACAGGAAGTAGTGAGAAAGATTCCTTTTCGGTCTCTTCTCCATCAATGTCTTCCTCATCGTATATTCCTTCTGGGATGTCATCTTCCGCCATAATCTCCACCTCTGCTTTTCTTCTAGCGTGTCCCTCACTGCCACCGCCCTTCCTTTGCTCTGCTGCTAGGTGCTTTTCACCAAAGGCCCTCCACACTTTCTCCTGCAGGGCCTGCAATCTCTCCCTGGCCTCCTCCAGCTGTTCTTTGAGCTCCTCCCTTTCCTTTCTCCTCCCCTCCCTTCCTCCTTCATATCTCTTAGCTCCTTCCTCTGCTTTTTTGCCTTGCTGGCTTTCCAACTTCATCCTCTTGACTTTAATGAAGTCCTGACTCCACTCTGCAGCAAGTGTGTCATTGTGGCGCTTTTTTACCCTCAACAGGCTATCCTCTTCCTCCATCACCTGCTCTTGTACTCCTTTCATCCTATGCTCCACTCTATCATCCCTCTCATTTTCTAAACTTTGGTCTCTCAGATGTCTGTGGACACTGAGGTGTGAGTTAATCTGCCCCCCGTTCCTCTGAGAACTTCCACCTGGCAGGAGGAGCTGGTGTATAAGAGGGAATTCAGGAGGTCGGAAAGAGGGAGAAAGACTAACAGCTCTAGCCTGAGTTTGAATGGCAGGGAGATCTTCAGAGTTAAGAACTGAAGCAAAGGGGTGGTCTTGGGCAGAGGAATCATCAAATAGATCTGTATGCGAATCCATCACTGTTGAAAGACAAAAGCGGGAGGAAATTTTTGGTGGGCAATAAGGGTAACAAATTCAACTTTGTCTCATTGAAGGCTGGGAAAAGAAATCCTGACCCCAACCAGAGTCAAACCAGACAGTAAACATTCAAACTTTCACAAGTCCATTGGTTTTATATTGCATTACATTGGAAATAGATGAGAAAGTTATATCAACATAGTGCACACAAAAGACAATCCTAAGGAATGCTGGTGGACTTCCATGAGCTTTTTACGGTTACACTAAATCAGAAAATACCAAACACCCACCACAATACATGACTTTCACTTACTTGGACAGCAAAATAAGTCCCTGGTCGTCTGCAGGACACAACCACCTTCACTTTGCTCGACAATGAGTTCATACAACAAAAAATGTTTTTTTTATTTGTTTGGGTGAGTTTATCTTGTATTGTTGTCTGGAGTGAGGACTAAACTGGAGTGCAGGTAATACACAGGTGCCAAGGGTTCAAGCAGATGCTGCATGGAGTTAACATCTGGCTCATGATCTTTGCCCCGAATCAGCCAGTCTGATTTATGATGGGCTTCCTGTTTTTCTAGAAAGAAAAAAGAAAAGGGCACACAAAAAGGAAAGCATTGTAAAATAATTGTGCTCGGTCATGAGAAGTTAGCAACTGTAATGTCTTGTTTGAATCAGAATATCTCTGTATGCACTTTGAATTTTGTTGTTGTTTCACTACATTACAATAATAAATACACTTCTACATGTCTAGTTTGCCAGTTTTGAAGTTCAAAGCGTAAAAACATACTGCCCTCTTCCCCTTTTGTCAAACCTCTGCTCCCTCCTGATACCCATTTTTCCTTCCTCTCTCCTCATCTCCTATCCTCATTTCCTCCCTCTCTCTGTTATCAGTTCAGGCAGCTTGTTAGGCACTGTTTGATCAGAGTGTTTACCGTCAAACACACACACACACACACACACACACACACACACACACACACACACACACACACACACACACACACACACACACACACACACACAGCCACTCATGCCCACACACAAAAGAGGCTTGGGAGTGGGCTAACAATGGTCAATGGTCCTTGTGGAGTGAAACAGAGTGAGAGATCTGCATGTCTGTGAGTGTGCACTCAGTGTGTGTGCGTTTGTGCGCGTGTGTGTGTGCATGAGCAGTAGGCCTACTACATTTGGATAACATTCCTAATCCACTTTAGGTCTGTATACCACACTTCACTGAGTAAAAAATGGACAAACGATAAATGGGTGGATAGGTAGACTGATGGAAGCATATGGACAATAATAGAGATAGATAGATAGATAGATAGATAGATAGATAGATAGATAGATAGATAGATAGATAGATAGAAATGAGCACCATTACCCTGGTGCAACATGAAGAGAATAATCCCTCTATAAACAGCTAAATATCAATTATTCAAATGCACCCTCCTCTCCACTATAATACTGCCCAGATGGCAGGCCAACCAATGCGCTTATATCAGGGACAGATTAGCTTTTCAAAGCCAGTGGGGAGCTGCACAAAATATGAACACTGAGCGATGAAATCAAAAGCTAATAAGGTCACACTTTAAAATGGTGCTATTGAATGCATTTAAAAAAAATCTGTGTGGCTTTGCTAATTTAAAGAGGATTAACAGTTTGGTTTAGCATTCTTAACTATCTACAGGCTTTCAGGTCTTTTTGAAAGCTGTGTGCGCTAAACAGTGTAGATGAATGGATTGTATCTAATTCCAAGGTGTTTTTAGTTTAAATCTAAAACCATTAAAGAAACAAGAGCACTCAGAAAATGTAATGAATCCTCCATGGCCTAGGGTCTATCTTTGAGTAAAGTTTTGACAAAATACATCGAGGACTTTTCACGTAATCCTGCTAAAAGACAAAGAAATAAATAAATGAAGGTAAAAATACTACCTCCTTGGCTGAGTAAGTCAACCTGTTTGCATTATTGTGCCTCTTACTGCCACCTACTGACGTGAAGGAGGTGCCACAATCACATTTCACAGCAAAAATCAACATAAAAAAAAAACAAGAAAACAAATAAATATTACAGTAATTTCTACAAAATATCATTGAAATATCTGAATAAAATTTGATAATTTAACACAGTACACTGAAAATCTCTCACAGCAAAGTAACATGCAGGGAAATCAGTGAGGAAATGTGTTGTGGGTTTTTCATATTCAAATTAACTGCATCCTACAGTATGTGCTTGAGTACATTATAGGACATTAAATTTAATCTAACTATAGATTTAGATCTCTATCCATCTGGGGTGGGAAATCAGCCCATTTTCCCGATTCTGTTCTGATTATTCAAGACTTGATTAAATTACAAACTGATCTTGAATTATTAGCAATTATCGATTAGATTGTTGATCATTGCTGATCCACGTTGATGTTGGTGTTGATCATTTATTATATTTTTTTTACTCTTTTTCTTTGGATTTTTCTGTGTTTTGGAAGTCATTTTGCGTACTTTAGTTGTCATTAAAAAAAATAAGAAAGAAAAAAAATTCTCACATTTAACATCAGTCAGCTGCTGAATTATTTGACTTCTCTCTTTGAACAATCAACTCCTCACATATACCTTCAATATTGTATAAAGTAATTGAAATATCCCAAATAGGAGGACTCGCCTGTTTTGTATTACACTTTGAAACGTGAATGATAATCGTAATCATAATTGCCAATATGAAAATTGCGATTAATCGATTATCTTTTTTTTTTTTTTTTTTACCACCCCTACTATCTATCTATAATTGATGTGAACCATCTGCCTGAACGCGCACGCGTGTGTGCACGTGTATGACCATAATTGGCAGCGTTGTTGACTAATGTGTCGCAGTTTAAATGTGTGTAGAAACAGACGTGTCTGTCATGTCATCACTTCTAAAACATGGCAGCCGGTCAGTGTGAAGCGGAGTTTTCAAGTTTAAAACACTACTCACTTTCACCTCCCCGTCCAGCGGTGCTCGGTGCCCGGCTCGCTCCGCTCCAGCGGCCGTGTCGGAGCGCTCGGTCCCGGGCTGGATCTCTGTGCGTTAATCAGCGGACAGGCCGCGGACAGGTCAGGACTGGGAGCGTGAGTCTGGCTGTTCCCCGTCTGCTCCGCGGCGGAGCCGTTGTTCCGCAACTCTGTGGGTGTGGGTGGTGGTGGGGTGGGGGTCGAACTCTTCACACGGCCCTCTTTTTCACTCCAGGTCTGTCACTGTGCAGGCTTTTCTCCCTCACAGATCCCTCCATCCGTCTGTGGCTGGCATCGACCTGACGCTGTGCTGGAGTGGATGGAGAGCGGGGAGGGGATGGAGAGCAGTCCACTAAACTAAACGGTCCTCCCACGTTGGCATGACCCTGACTGCGCGCGCGCACGTGTGTAATAGTGATGCAAACAACCGATAAGCAGAAACAAACGTAGAAAAACCAAAATTGACTCATTTAATGTGTTTTGTAGTATTGGTGGGACGATATATAAAGTTCACGAGACGAGGCGATATACGATACGCTCACGACAACGATACGAGATGATAAAAAAGATGCACAAAAATGCCGGTTTGAAAAATAAGCACGCTTTTATTTGACTTAAATTCCCATCACAATTACATATATAATAACCTTTTCAACTCAAGCAAATATCAAATACAAAATGACCGAAACAATAAATAAAACCAATATATTTTCCTTATGAAAGTGCAATAAGTGACACTGTAAATAGAACGCAAAAATAGAGACAGTTTATGTCTGTCTATTATTAAAACCAAATCATGTCATCGTCATGACATTCTCTTAAAAAATAAACTATCTGTGATGATGTATGGATGATGTAAGTAGTTCAAGAGACTAGGCGATATATACAGCACTGGGCTCACAATAACCATAGGAGATAATATTTTTGGAAGAGAAAAAAAAAGACACAAAAATGCAGTTTGAAAAATAAGCATGCTTTTATTTGACTTAAATTCCCATCATGATTACATATATAATAACCTTTTCAACTCAAATTAACATAAAATACAAAATAACCGAAACAATAAATAAAACCAATATTCTCCTTTTGAAAGTGCAGTAAGTGACAATGCAAATAGAACGCAATAATAGACAATTTATGCCAATCTAAAATTAAAACCAAATCATGTCATCATCCTGACATTCTCTTAAAAAAGAAACTGTGTACTATGCATACAGTATATAAGTTGCAGTTTACACTTTACTTTAAGTTATATACTTAAGGTTGATGTTATGCTCTCATTAGCATGAATAAGGTGTCATGAAGGCTATCATTAAGTGTCTTTTGCTAAATTATGACACCTTTGGAGCTATGTTGGCATTTTTTGGGTTCGGTGGAGGGATCCAGTGGGTAAGGGTTAAGGTTAGGGTAACGAACAACCTTCATGACACCTTATTCATGCTAATGAGAGGTGTTATGTTGCAATAATGACAGCGCAATGTCAGCTTTTATGTATAAAACTTCAAGTAAAGTGTTACCAAAAAGAAACTGTTGTATGTATAAGGTTTGCATGTAGCATTTAAGTTTTTCTAAAAATCCGACTCGGACAGTCTACACAGCCCAGATTTTAGATATATGGACATGTTCTTTTTCAGTAATATTAGTGTGTCTTGTCAACATTTTCTGACAGTAATTGAGACCATTGTACATTGACTATGTCTCCCGTGGATGAAAAGCCAGCTCGCTTGGGACAGACGTAGCAATATCTTCGGAATATGAAACCAATAATCGTACCATCGACGATATAGTTTGTGACGTTTGTTTGTTTGTTTGTTTGTTTTTTAAAGATATCTTGTCACTCGATATATCATCTCAGCTTTAGTGTTTACTACACTCATCAGTCGCATAAAGGATTAGACATTTCCAGTTAACAGGCAAAACATCAAATCTTTAAATGTAATTCTTTTGTTGCACAAAATAATTGAAGACCCCTGTTAACTCAATTAATCAAATCACACCAGCACTAAATAATGCTATTTCACGAAATTTAACCAAACATTTGTAAACTTTGATGCATAATTCTTGGCTGACAGCACAAGTGACGAACACAACTAATATAGTTTGACTGGATTCTTCAGTGACATTCTTTAATGTAATCCAATGTGGTAAATCTGATTTATCTCGTTAATAAATCCGGTAAATAATGCTTAGCGTATCACAAAAATATTCCACCACACAACAAGTGTTTATTGCCTAAAATATAAACATACCATCCATGATTTGTCATAAATATTAGTTGTACTGGAGTAATTTTGTTCCTGACCATCACATGTTTTACCTTTTACTCCATCATTCATGGGCCTGAATTCCACCACTAAACTTGTTTTTTTTTTTTTTTTTTTTTTCCTGTTTCAGCTTTTCTGTTGGTCTTGTTCTCTGCACCTACCAGTTTTAAAAAGACAACTGAGCTCATCATTTGGAAAATGGCACTATTTTTGCTTGAATCCATTAAGGTCAGCTCTTCACATACAGTATGCCTATGTTATGGGCTTTCACATCAATAATGCTTGAATTTCCAATCAGTTTCCTTGAAATGTTGTTTATTTAAATCTGCATCCAAGTGGTTTATAAGTGCAGTGGCACAGTAACATATATATTCTATGAATCAATTTTTTTTTTTTTTTAATATTATGTCTGTATTCCTATATTTTATTCTGTCTATTTGATCTCCAGTCATTCGCCTTTACCCATCTCATCGCTGTTGCTCTTTACCTCTGATTAAAAATGGTTATGCACTGAGTGAAAGGTCGCAGTTGTTATGGAAACAAGCTTGATAACAAAAGCTGGACACATGGGTTCAGAGGGAGGGGATGGAAAGGGGTACAGAGTGGAAAAAAAAGAGTGAAATGTGGCTGAATAAACACAAACATGCAGAGAAGAGGAGGAGGAGGAGGAGAGGGCAGGAAAGAGAGAGAGAGAGAGAGAGAGAGAGGTCTGAATAAATAAAACATATGCAGCGGGAGGAAGAGTGATGATGGCAAGGTCATGAAATGATGGCTCCATCTGCAACAATAAATAACAAAAGAGAAAACTGGGTTTTTGTCATTCTAGGAGGACAGTTGATGAACAAAAGAGTGTGAGTGAGTGGGAGAATGCAATTGATAGATAATGTGTGGAACGGCTGCACACGCAGGAGAATACTAAAAAGCACAAAGTGTTCACCAAAAAAAAAAAAGCTGACAAAAAGCCCAAAAATGATGTGTGTGTGTGTGTGTGTGTACATCATCCCTCTGAGAGCTTATATTATGTTAACCACTAACATCAAACTCTTTCTGTTTCTCTCTTACACACACAGGAAGGTGCCAGCCATATAAATAGGATATCCCAGTGCGGGCGATACAGAGAGAAAGAGACTGTCAGGGAGAGGAAGAGATTACAAATTCAAAGGGGGCGACACAGAGGGGTGAGAAAGAGAGGAGGGGGGGGGGGTGGAAAGTGGAGTAGGAGAGGAACAGAGGGGTGGAAACAGGAGGGGGGTGAGGGCAGAGAGATGTAAAAGGATCAATAAATGGCATAAAGTGTATGTTCATTGATTTACTTACAATGATAGAGGGAGGGATGGAAAGGCAGTGGGGGGATGCAGGGTGTAAGGTGGAAAGCATTACAACAATTTCATTACAGCGACATCAGTCAATGTTTTTATATTCACAGGAGATCAAATGAGGATTTTCTAGGTGATAATGTCCCAAGAGACAAACTGCAGCTTTATCCACAGTGATATACGTTGGAGTTTAGCCTCTTTTGTGGTATTCAAACCTCACCTTAGTACACTTCCTATTTTATAAGATCACGTCAAACACAGGCTGTGTTCAAAATCGCATACTAACGTACTACTCATACTAAATATAAGCACTAAGTCTGACGTCAAAATGAGTATGTAGTGCGTTCCAATTTGATAGTATGGAAAGATTGAATACGCGGGAAATACCTGGATGTATACGATATCGGGACATTTTCGAAGTATGCACGGTGGGCACAGTAGTCATACTCAGCTGCCCCATGAAGCATTGCAAGCGGAATGTAAAGTTGTCCTGGGACCAGCTTCAAGCTAAAAGACAAACATTCCATTTTCAAAAGAAAAGCATCTCTTATTGTCTTCCATTAGTTTTTAATACTTTTGTAAATAGGGCTCTTGTTTTGAAGTTAACCTGAAGTTTAGCCAGTAGCAAAATGTTGGCATGAAATGTGCGTACGCAAGTTTCATGGATCAAATGACCACATGTTGATATTCTATTTGGTCACTTTCTCACTTTAAATATTTTCAGAACTTTCAAAGGTGGAGAATCAACAGAGATATTAGCCCCAGTGTGCCTCAGGTTTTTGTTGTTGTAGGTTTCAAATGCGTCTTGACAAACTTCGAAGTATACTTCAGTGTGAACGCTCATCATCCTAATCATACTAATAGTATATAATAGACAGTATATACTCCTTGTGTCAACCTGTCTTATTAGTGAGGCTCTATAACATCCTCACAATTGTTTTCCGTGTACTTTATTAATCATATTTTATTGTTTTTGGGCAGTTAACGTATCCTCCGCATTTAATCCGCTTGCACCAGAGTACAGAATACTCAGTATAATTATTCTATGTTCTGGTGTTTTTGTAAATTTAACAGTTATTGATTAATTGGCAAAAATAAGTTAAAAAATGACCCATTCAAACCGATTGGAACAGTGACATCATACTGACTCCGAGGCGTTATACCAACTCCGAGGAGGTTTAGCTTATGCATCCTCACTTGCCTTTTCTTTGGGAAATACAGTTTGTCTCATTTTTATTATTTTCTGGTTCATTTGGATGAATTTAATCTGCAAATATAATGTGACTGGCCTTTATCTTAAGCAATGTTACTGTTTACCTCTCTCCAGCTAAACATGGACACGTTAGTGCAGTGGTTCCCAAACTTTTACGGGCCGTGACCCCATTTTTATATCACAGATTTCTGGTGACCCCCGGTGAAATTCTTTCCTCTAGGATTAGTTTTTGATCATGTTTGTTATACAGGATTAGCTGCACCAGCTCAGATGATTTATTACTGCCCTTTATTTGAACTAGAACTATATTTGAGAAAGTGAAAGTACATAATACTTTTGATTGTGTGGTAAAGAATAATAAATATTTTAATAGTGATTAAGAAATATATATTTAATCAGTATATTATTTATCAAATACTAAACATTTCAGGTGACCCCATTTTAATTCCAGGCGTCATGACCCCAAGATTAATAAACACTGCACGTGAAGGATGTGCAATTAGAATGAATGATGAGGTGGATTTAGAGGACTGAGTGATTATAAACATTAGGCTTGTTAGCCTGTAAGCACTAATAAGTAAGTGTGAAGCTACTTTATATTTGATCATTACTTCTAAAGTAATGAAACATCATATGATATAGAATTGCGATCACAAGGTTAAGGCAATCTCTTTTAACAGGTTTAAGAAGAAGCTGAATATTGTCAAAAATAATAATGGCTATTTGTATTAAAAACCTAGCTGCATTAGTTTTAGTTTTTTTTTTTACTTTATTATTTTTATTTTGCAATATGGAACAAACAGGGGACTGGGTTGTACAAAAAAAAGCCCAAGAATGGATAAAAATATAAAAATGCAGAAGTTATGTAGCACGCTCTAGTTTTTGATACAGGTATTGTTTAGTGTCTTTGTTTGTGGCATACCCATTATTTCCTGTATTTCTCTCATTTACTCTTTTGAATCCTCAGAATAATATCCATGCTGCGTATAGAGTTTATGATGTTTATATCTAGTCTTAACGTTAGGGGGTTCCTATAGAGCCAGCAACTGCATTAGTTTTGTATAAAAGGAAGAAAAAACAAACACTTGTTTTCACTTGTTCTTCAAATGGAAAACACAACGCTGCTAGACATGCTTTGAAAGATGTTTCTTGGACCTGGATGTGAATAAATGTAAGGCAATCATCGTGCAAAATAGAGTAACATTGTAGGGAGAAAGGTTTGAGCTGAACAAGAGGCAGGCAGACAACAGAATGATTAAAGTGTGTCTAACTCTATGTGTATGTGTGTGTGCGTGATAGATGGGAGGGAGTATAAAAGACAGAAGTGTGCTCAAATTGCTGAGGGCAAGGTGACAGAGAGAATGAGCAAAGAGGAATAACAGGCTCAGATTAGGAGGGGAAGTTGATAGAAGTCGAACAAACAAGGCGTGATGTTGTACGTGGACAGCTAAAGGTGTCACAGTGCTCTGTCTGGCTTAATGATGACCCACTGGGCATGTAGGTCATAACGGTTTATGTCTCCGAGCTGTAACTGTATGCCTGCATGCATCCATTAGCATCAGCACATTGTGTGTGTGTGTGCGTGTGTGTCTGTGTGTACACAGAAACCTGACAGTCACACACATACATGCTGCACACTGCATGCTCTTTCCCCGAGTGTGTTTAAAGTGTGTGGTCAGAGGTTGAAGAAGCAGTTTTTCCAGCGTGCCGAACTCAACAAGACTCTTTAAACTGCACACACTCGTGCACACCCACACATGCTCCAAATCCAGGTTCTGGCGCTCGTGCTAACAGCTGCCCTTCACGCCACACATGCACACATGGTGCCTCCAAGTATGGTACTAAATTATGCACATACACACACACAAACGCTCTCTTTTGATCTGATGATAGCACATCCACACACATGCAGATACACACACAGAGGGAAGTTATTATGCTCTCAGGCTGGAGTGTTTTGATGGTATAATTGCAGTGACCAGTGAGGAGCATGGAGACAGAGGGAGAGATGGAGAGAGGGATGGATGGAGGGAGAGGAAAAGAGGTGTGTGTTGACACTCAGCATGCTAATGTTGTGAGGCTCTAACCCCCCTCTCCGATTTCAAACCTCCATCCCTTCATTCATCCATCAATCTCTTTGTCCCTCTATCGTTCCCTCTCTAGAGAGAAAAGGTAGAGTTAGATGTGTAACACAGGATGGAGTGATGCTCATTTTCCTTTTGCTTCAATCCCTCCATCCTCTTTCCACGCACAATGGTCAAAACAAAGCCAATAAAAAAAGGAAAAGGAGGTACAAACGGATGAAAATAGAGAAACGATGGGGAGGCTCTGTTTTTCCATTTGTTTTAACAATAGAAGGATGATCTCTGCTTATCCTCTAATCTCATCCCTTCTTTTCTTTCCTGTGTTGCTATCTCGCACACCCCACAATTCCTCATTTTCCTCACCAGTGTGAGAGAAAAAAGAGGCTTCTTCCTCTCACTAACCTTCAGTAATCATTTTATTGTCTCTCCATTCGCTTGTCCTTCACCAGCCCTGAATCCTCTCATATTCTACCAATTATCATTAGAAGTGTGCATACAAATTTGTTCTTTGGTCTCCCTGCAGGATGGCTTTATGGTTTGATTCCTAGTATCTTTCTGCAGGGCTTTTTAGCCCGGCAGACATAGGCGGAGTTTGAGATTCTCGGCGGGGGGTTCAAAAGAAAAAATACAATTAAATATATAGACCGTATTGAGATTCGCACCAACCACAATGTGTGACACATATACAATAATGCAAAAATGATTAGTAACATAATTGATAATGTTGACTACAAAAATGTACGCCGATGTATCATTTAATGTTGTGCAACAGAAGAAGAACCAACCTAAAGTCTCAAAAGTTTGGGACCATTTCACCGAAAAGTTTAGGGTTCTTTCACACAAGTACTATCTGGTCCGCTTGAAGTGGACTCGAGTTTGGCGCACCTGCAAATTTGGTTCGTTTGGGCTGGTGTGAAAGTGGACCAATTTGATCTGGTTTGAACTAAATAACTGTAGAGAGACCACCTCCAGAGGTTGGTCTCGGTACGGTTCCAAGCGCTATTATGTAGCAGCCTTTTCTGTTCTACGGAGGCTTCCGTAGCACGCCGCGCAGTGTATTTTGGGAAGCGCCAACTTCATTTTTTCACACGAGATTGGTTTGGAGCTAACTAGAGATGAAGCGGGGACAAACGTGGTTGAAAGAGGAGGTACAGTGCCTCATAGAAATATGGATAGATGAGCACATTAGTGCTCAACTGTCGAGCACCCACAAAAATGCCAAAATATTTGCAATTTTCATAGTTAATTCATACAAGTAGTAGTTGGTTCCTTTGCAAAAACCCTGGTGTGAATGAGAACTGAACTAGTTGAGAATCGCAATGTTGGCGGGGGGTCTTGGGGTTGGGGTTGGTGGCGTGGTGCGCTGGGTCCTCGGTTCCTTGGGGCTTCTCGGGTCTGTATGTGGGAGGCGGCGGCCGCCTCTCGGCATAGGATCTTGGGGGTGTCTGGGGGGGCTGCTTGGTCTTGGGGAGGTGGCCTGGGGATCCCTGGCCCCCGCTCTTTCTGCTGGCCTGGCTGCACCTCTGGGTCCGGGGCAGCGCTTGGGTTTGCAGTAGCGGTTCTTGCACATACATTGGTCTACGTTTCACTGGCATGCCTTGGGCTGTGGGATAAAACTCATACTGGGCTTAACCTTCGTCACATTGATCCCAAATACCTGATTTAGGTATTACCACTCACCAACTACAACTTCACATCTCACTTCAAAATAATCAACTCCTCCCCAACCTTTACAATTATTACCTTGATTCTCTCCTTGCCTAATATCTTACCCTCTAATTAAAGTGACTGCTACCCCTGCCGTTGCAAGCTCAGCATATGCCAGCAGATATGTTATAAAGATGTTCACTTCTGGAAGAAAGCAAGAAAATTTGTACATTGTATTTTTTATTTAGTATATGCTGAAACCAAAGGTTCCCACTCAAAATCGAGAAATCCAAGATGGTCGCCATGCATATTGCCAATTTGGATATTTTGTCACAACTTTGGTTCTATTTGACATAGAAGCATGATCTAAGTGACAATTGGTTATCAGGGTCAAAGAATTCAATAATATATCTACGGAGTAAGATCTAAAATGACTCGTAAACGTATTGTGAATTTCAATCTTACCATAACTTCGGTTCTGTTTGGCATAGAAACATGATCTGGCAAAATGTAGGTTTTTGGGGACAAGGATCGTGATGAAATGGCATATAAATACTATATCTTGCATATAGAGCAAGATTCAATATGGCCACCATCTGTTTTGACAAAATTTGACAACCCTCTATAACTTCAATATTGTTACCACTCAGAATTCGGAATAAAAATGGAATGAGTGAAATTGTAATACATCAAGTTGACTGATTTATTTGTCAGTCATCACCAAATATCGAAATAGCCGCAAGAAACAAACTGTTTTGTTGACATGATGCTACAATAGAAGAAACCAAATTGAAGTGTAATACAAGATGTTTTCCTTTTTTGTAGGATCCAGTGAATGTCTCTTGATATGCATGGTTTGTCTTGGTTTGTGTTGGTTTTCACTGGATACAGCATATCTCCCCCATTATTTGTAGGTAACATCAGTCGAGGTCCACCAAAATGTGTCCGTGTCCTCAGTTACTGTAGCTCTGGATCAACACTCACTCTGATCTGTCGTTTGGTTGTAAAAATCCATGTATAATGAAAACAAAGATCACCTTTCAGGAAATTCAAGTGTGTTATTTCTTCTACTTCAAACTTACTGCAGATGGCATCAATTATCAGTTCATTATCTGCAAGTAAAAGATGAAAAGTCTCAAATTAAGAGCTTTATGCAGCACAAGATCATAGCCTGTAATTGATATGTGATACCGTTTATCCAGTACGCAACAGCACCTCTCTGAGGTCCTGCATGAGTACTGCAATCATATCAGCTGAAGGATTTTATTATACTCGTGGATACTTTTGAAAATAAAATTAAAAGATTCTGTACTTTGAGTAGAAAAGTACCTATCAAAGAAATTAGATGATAAAAAAGAAAACCAATAATTCATTTTTTTTATAAAAAAAAAATCATATTTATTGACAAAACTCTTTGCAAATTACGAATGTGCAGCTTTGAACACCACGGCAACATCTTTATATCATCTGGTTTTAAGTTGTGATTATGCAAAATTGACTCTTTTTTCACAATATGTAAATATGAGCAGTTAGAATGCATAATATTAGACAAAATTAAGTTTTTTTCAGCGGGAAGCAGCACAATTACAAACAGTAGAATTTTAACGTGTTGACTTGATAAAAATTAAGCGTTGTTCAATTTTTTGTACTTATTAGAGAGGTGAATGTTTTAATCAGAAAACATAGTAGAGAGGAGTGTAATCAAGACACTTAAAATAAAATAAAACTCCGTAAAAGGCAGCATGTGTGCGTCCTCCATGTTTATCACAGGAGTGTCTTGTTTCCATGAATGTGGGTCATTAAACTTTTTTGTACCTTCACATAAAAAGAATGCTGTGGTCCAGACAACCATTAGTGCAAGTGATTACGTTGATGGTAATGTGTGCTATAATACCTGACTGAGAATGTGTGTGTTTGTGTCTTTATGTGTAATTCTATGGGACTGGAGTGTGTGTGGTGGTGTTAGTGTGGGAGGGGGAGGAGTGTCTGTCCACCAACATTTCGGTGTGCTTCAGATACTGAGCTGTGCGTCTCATCACAGACTCCTTCCGTACAGGATCAGGGTCTCCTGGGGAGACGCACAAAAAACTCAGTCAAGAACAGGCAGATATTGTGGCAACATGCACAGAGAAATGGCAAAGGATACTTTAAAATGTGATGTTTAAAACTCCAAATCTCGCCCAGCTCTAATGTGAAATATAAAGTACTGATTCTTCTTATTCTTCAAAAATCCTACTTGCCATGCACAAACATTCACCAAATTGTGGACAAAGCTTCAGTCCTATACCAGATGGCCTCAAATGCAAAAATAGGCCAATTGTCCTGAAGGTGGTACTACAGGAAGCCTCTAAAATTCACAATTTTGAAGATTAAAATAAATCCACCATATGTGATACAGATTTGCAACTTTCACCAAAATGTAGCCCCAATACTTAAGGAACTTTTGAACATTTAAACCTATTGAAAATGATATAGTCCATCACCTATTTTTTTTTTCCGTAAACTTTATTAAATATCCAAAATTTGTCTCGAAAACGGACATTTTTTTTTTACAGCATTTTGAATTTTGCTCTCTGCTTCAGATTAGTGAAAACTAAATTAAAACACAATATGTATTCAGTGTGGACTTTCTCACCCTGTACTCCAGTGATGAGTATATCTACTGCTGTTCTGTAGCCACGAATAGCAGAACTGAACTCTTCCTCCTTCTCCAGCTCCATGGCTGCTGTCAGTTGATTGGCCGCTTCGTTCAGGTACGCCACTTCTTCCCCGACACCCAGTGGAGCCACTGGCAGTGAGAACAACTCTGAGTGGTCAGAGCAGGAATTGGATGCATCTGAAAGAGTGGAATAAGGAATTGTGGTTTGTATTTGGAAGATATTTATTTTGAATATTTAAGTCTTACATGAATTAACTCATTTTGGTATGAGTTCATGCTAATGTTTGGAGCCAGATTGTTCTTTGGAGAAAGAGAAAGGAAAGAAGCACCCTGTTCTGACAGTATACAGTATTTCTTTGGGTAAAACAAGTCAAATGCTAGTTTGGAGTTATAGTGATGCCTTTTCATGGAAGTGTAGATCATGATTTAAAATAAAATGTGATCAGGCACTGTCAGATTGGACCAGCCCAGAAGTCTTTCATAACAGATAGTTTAGGTGTAATCCTATTATTATGAGGGCATACTGTATGTTTGGTTTTAATGGTGTGCACTACTTTTTAAAGTAGAGGATTTATTATAACAATTATGAGATTTATTTTATTATTTAAAGCAGTGGTTCTCAACCTTCAGCCTGCAACCCCCACTGTAGCTGAATGTGGTTGAACACAGACATGAACATTGAAGAACAGTCATGTGGAGACAGGGTTATCTATAAGGGGGAGTAAACGGGAGAGATTTTTGGGGCTCATCCATAAAGCCCATTGTTCTATGATTATTATTTGAGCCCAAGTAAATACAGTAGTCATCTTAAATGTGTAAATCCTTGTTTTTATCAGATATAAAATGGGTTAAAAGTGACCAAACATGGTGTAAAAGTGATGAAATGGGATTTTAAAAACCACAGAATGTAGTAAAAAATACAGTGGCCAATAATGGACAGAAAAAGTGGTAAAAAATGGTTTAAAGTGTCAATATTGGAACAATTAGTTTAAACTGGCAAATAATGGGCATGGCAAATTGCGAATGTGGTTAAATTGGCAAAATAAGCATGAAATATGGTGAAAAGAGGTTAAAACCATACATATTCAACATTAGGTGGAAAAAATTGCGGAAGGGGTTCACAAGTGCCGAAAATGTCTTGAAACTCGAAAACATGAAGAAGAGGCGTTGAAATTTGATGGTGAAGTGGCAGAAATGGGAGTAATGTAGTAAAAATGCATTAAACGGAGCAAAATATGGCAAGAAAGTAATGAAAATAGGTTAAAACATGGCAAGTCTGGTGTAGTTGCAGAAAAAGGGAAAAGACAAACAAAAATTTGCTGAAGTTGTTCAGAAAGTATTCTTAGTTTCTTGAAGGCATCTGGCATCCCCTCCCAGTGTCTCACCACCCCAAGGCTGAGAACCCCTGATTTAAAGATCTAATCCTTCACCTTCTTTACAGCAGGGATCAAAAGCTGCCAGGTCATTGTCAGACAGTAGAGGAGGACCATCTTCCTTTACACATGGCACCTGTTCTTCTAGCATGGAGTCAAACAGTGAGTCAAACTCCTCTTCTGATTGGTCGTTTCTGGACAGACACAAAGCTGGCGAAGGAACTGGAAAAACATGGTCTGAATTTAGAAACGAAGGGAAAATGTCACACTTCTGCTTCAATCCTATCAAACGTACCTCTACCGTGTGGCTCAGAGTCGCTGAGCTCATCTTGTTCGTCTTCTGGAGGAGATCCTTGGATTTCGCTGTAGGCCTCTACCCCCACCTCTGGTTCTTCTACCTCTAAGCTCAGGTTGTTGCCCAAATCCTGGGGTAGGGTGGGTGCCTCCCTCCCTGCCTCCTCCTCGGCAGGTTCACAATCTGAGTCCCTCCGCTTGGGGAGGGGGATGAGCGGGGGAGGTAGAGGCCCTTCAGAGGACAGGGGTGAGGGATCCAGGGGCCTTGTGACCTCACCGCCCTCACAGTGAGAAAAAAAAGGGTTGAGAGTTGAACTATATCCAGGTTTAGTGACGTGTGACAGAAATCCTTTGTATAATAAAGTCTTACTCTGAAGAAGTCTTTGAGCTGTGGGCTGTTGTACAGTGCTGGTATGCTAGTGGTAAATAGAAACATGGTTTCTGCTGCTTTTCTCCGCTCTTCAATCACTGCCTCATCAAACCGTCCTGGAACAGAAGCAAGAGGAGTTTTACACTGAATTATTATCCTTGGTTGAGGTAAAAGGAACTCAACAGAAAAAATTAACTATTTAGAGATTGTTATGCACCAAAAAGATAAAGACAGGAGTGTAGTGGAAAGAAATCCAGGCTTTAATCCGATAGAAAACAAAACTTTTTGGGGAAAAATCAAAGCAGAGAAACTATAGCTGGTGTCAGAGTGGAAATAAAATCCCTAAAACAAATCCAACAAATCCTTTCCATGAGTCAATTTCAAAACGGTTGTAGCTGCAAATACTGAGCCCACTACGACATTAAAATAAGATAAAAATTTGGGCTCTACGAGATTAAAGTCTTAATTCTTTGAGAATAAAGTTGTAATTTTATGAGCGTTAAGTTGTATCGTAATAAAATCATAACTTCATGATATTAAAGTCATAATTAGCCGTTGGCTATAATCTTCCATATTTACATTTTTCTTTAATGTCCATTAATATGTACTGTCCCTATTTAAATAAATAAAATAAATTAAAAATTCGAGAATAAAGTCGTAATATTTTGAGAATAAAGTTGTCATTTTATGAGAATAAAGTGGTATTTTCATAAAATTATAATTTGATGAGATTAAAGTAATAATATTTCAAGATTAAAGTCGTATTATTTTGAGACTAAAATCTAAATTTTATTAGATTAAAGTAATAGTATTTCAAGATTAAATTTGGAATATTTCGGGAATGAAGACATAATTTAATGAGAATCAAATTTAAAAAACAAACAGGATCTTGTTGCGGTCACGTGCGTTATGGATGCCCATCACCACCACACTGTTATCAGTTTAAGGACTTTAAAGCCACTTTGCAGACGTTTGTGTTTGTTCCGAGGAAAGAACCAGACTGATTTGGAGCAAATGGCCTCTTTAGTGGAGGAGAAACAGGCTGGACGTGGTTGATATAATCAGGGCGATCGGTGTTAAGTTGCGTTCACTTCAACGGGGAATTCTGAGCGCTGTACCATTACGAGTTTTTAAAGATACAGCTTATTTATTCTCATAAAATGATGACTGTATTCTCAAAATATTACGGTTTAATCTTGTAGTGCTAAGATTTCTATTTATGCTGGCAATAACACTTGACTTTTTAAATATCTGCTTTAATTCCTGTAAAATAAATAAATCAACATATAATACCTAAAAAAGTTATATTAAAGTTAATATAAAATACAAACAATCTAAAAGTACCAAAGAGTTGTGCGCGGGGAAAAGGCGGGAACTCCTCCTCTCTCCTGAACAGGTTCTTGTGTGTGTAGGCCAACTCTCCATGAAGCTTCTTCAGCTCTGAAAACCTCCTCCACAAAACCACCTCCTTCACATCTTCAGGATGACGTTTTGAGACAAACTGCAAAACCACAAAGAAAAGCCATAATTTATTGGATCATCTAGGTTAGAAGACAACCATCGACGCCATTTTAATTTCAAATGAAGTCTGAAACATTTTACATTTTGTAGAGCAATAAATGAGAAATAAATCAATAAATGAATGAAGGCTGTTTCAATAGTTTTTACACATTTTATCATAAAACACATGCATGAAAAAAAGAAGTTTAAATTACAAGCACCACTTTGGCCCTTAAGATGACTTAAAGCAGGGGTTCTCAACTGGTTTCACCCTGGGACCCACATTTTGCCATGGTCAATAAATCGGGACCATATTTGGTTTTTAAAAAAATAGCTGTTGAAAACACATGTATAATAATTCTAAAACATAAATCTATATATTTACCTGTGTAACACGCATTTCACAGCATGCCCTGTCAAAAATAAAAGTTTCATTCAAAATAAAAGACAAGTCCAACATGAGAGACTTGAGTATTTATTCATTTTTGACCAGCCGTCATCAACCCACCCAGTACAGGTCCGCGACCCACCAGTTGAGAATCGCTGACTTAAAGTGTTAAAATTAGAGGCAGGAGAATTTTTTAAAAATGTTACCTTAATGTCACATCCGCTTGTATAAAATCCATACCTTTGTTTTGTGTATTTAGGTCTTCAAAATGTATTTTTTTTTTTTTTTTTAGTGAAATTCAGGATTTTCTAAAAACAAAAAAACTAAAATCTTAATTTAATGAGATTTTTCGTATTCATGATTCTGTAATCAAATGATTTTAGGGCAGTATTTATGTGAGGAAAATTAGTGCCATGATGGAATCGAATTATTTAAAGGTGTTCCCATATTTTTAGACTCAAACGTGAATATGAAGAGGAGGAAATATGCAACGATAAAGGGTTAATAATGCAATTTACTCGCATGCCTGTGTGAACCTCAGGCTTTTGTTGTGATGGTCATGGGGGGGAAAAAATCACATGTTCTCCTGATCCAGAGTTTTCACAGTAAAACACAGGCTGTGGATAAAAGCTCTATTCAATTCAATTAAAAAAAAACTTTATTTGTCCCCGGGGGGATTTCAAAGGCACACAGAACAGTAAATGAACGACAAAGCAGCAATACTAAAATATTAAGCAAAGATAAGTGTCAACCAAAGAATAACGGGTCAATGTTGTGTGTTTGTGACTCAGTGTGAGCCATGAGATGTTGTGGTACATGTTATACAGATGGTATCTCTGAATGTAGGAAGCTGTAGAAAAGAAAAGTATGATGAAGAGATCAAACTAACCCTGGCTGACACTTTGTACTCGGTGTGTCCTTTCTCGTGTGTGCGCGGCTCCGTGACAGAAAAGAACCGATAATATTCCTCTTTGGCTTTCCGTGACATGTCCGTCCTCGGTAATGTCAGAGAAAAGGAAATGTACCTTATTGGTAAAAACAAAGCATAAACGTAAAGGGTTGCAACTGACAGCCTTGTTGTTATGCTCACAGCTCCTCCCCTGTGTGTGGACACTTCCTGCTTGGTGACGTAGGCTGACACGTCACGACGTTGAGGCGATCAAGATATAATGCAATGGTTCGTCAATTTCTTCTATTTTTTTTTTTTTTTTAACATTTATTATTTTGTTCAATTGATTGTTTGCACAATTTTTTTTATATACATAAATATAATAAAATAGAAAGTATGTTTAGTAAAGTTATACGTAGTAAATAATGTGTTCAAAAGTCGTGAATTAGCTTTAAAAGGTTAGCAGAGGATGGTTTCGATCCATCGACCTCTGGGTTATGGGCCCAGCACGCTTCCGCTGCGCCACTCTGCTACATGATGCTCCCTACATCATGTGTTAAGGTCCCAAAGAAACACACACACCTATATATAAATCTATATATATATACAGAAGATGATTTATAGAAAAAAACAAAATATATATATATATATATATATATATATATACTTCCTTTGTCGACAATATAATTCCAATTACCAACCATAGTATTCTATAATTCATATTGCACATTACGTTACCACTCAGTAATGACAATAATAAGTACCATTTTGTTGTTTGTCATTTATTGTGTTTATTAATTCAGTCATATAACAAAATCCATTTAAATTCCAAAAACGTTTCTTGCCATGTCAAATATTGCTATGAGATTGATTTAGATTAATCGAGATCAATTGATTACAAAGTAATTAATTTCATTTAAAAAAAAAAAATTAATCTAGTCCCACCTCTACTTTAAATACACCACATTCCTCATATGACTACACTTTCTTTGTAGACTGTATAATTTTCCATGTGTATTGTCATATTTGTATGTTTTCCAATAGACAGGTTAGTTTCAATAGTAATTAAAAATAATAATGCTTTTATTTAAAAGCAAGGGCACTTTCTCTAGATTAAAACACTGTTTTCTCACAGAGTGATTCAAATGAGAACTCAGTGCAAACAACATGTTTATGAATATATATAGCAGTGCACATGTAATGTTATCTACTAAGAACAGTTATATGAGAAATAGTATATTGACATGTTTGAAATTAAAATTAGCAGAGGATGGTTTCGATCCATCGACCTCTGGGTTATGGGCCCAGCACGCTTCCGCTGCGCCACTCTGCTGGTTACTGCGTGTTGCCATTATCTGTCAAAGTCTCAAAATACCGTACAATCTGAGTAAAAGTGTATATTACGTGTATATTATCATATTTATTTATTATCAATTATAGACTGGTTTTTTTTATTTTTCTTTGACCACATTTTGATATCACAAATTCTCCTAAAATTAGTTTTGATCAAGTTTATTAAAATGTTACAAATACAGAGTAGCCACCAGGGTTTGGGTCAATTATAATTGCAATCGCGTAATTGATATTTAATTAATGGCGTATTTATAATTGGAATTGCACTTGAAAAATAATGATGCTGTCGTAATTTAATTAAGTTTAAATAATTGACTTTGTACCACATTTTTGTGTAGACTTAAACCATTATTAATTACTTTGTGTACTTTTGTAATTTTGTTTCGCCATTTCAACTTGATGGTGGTGCAGTACGTATTTACATCCTCTAGGGGGTGCTCAAAGCTATGTTTAAGGCTCACACTGTCGTTCAGTATTGACCTAACAACTTTGAATGTTTTTATCGTTTTCTTGCTTGTGATTTTTTTTTTTCTTTTTTTTAAAACTAAATACTGATAATGACAATTTTAGTTTTTAATCATTTGTAATGATTTTTTTGCCCCCAAAACAAAATTTGTAATTCATGAGGTTGGAAGTAATATGAAGCCCAACGTAACACAAAACTACTCCAACCTACTATACTCCTCACAAAAGTACACAAAATGAGAACAAAGACACACTTAACAACCACTTAAACACAAAATACACCAATGGACTTCAACGACACACACAATGCTAATGAAATTTGACAAAATGACAGTAAAATATGCAAAAATCTTACTATGGACTTTATACTTTGTTCAGCGCTTTGAGATGACTTTGCTGTAAATAAATTTTTTTGTAAATAAAGTTGAATTGAATTGAATTGAAAAAATTACAACAAATAACACAGATATAACACACACACACACACGCAAAAAAAAATCACCATATTGACAAGAAAATAGACTAAATTAATTCAAAAACAAAAAATGTTTAAAAACTCAAAAAACACTAAGAAAACCCACACAAAAGGACCACAAAGACAAAAACCTCCCCCTCCCCCCCCATATTAATGCTCAGATTGGGCATTATTCTAAATGCTCCCATGAATGTTGATCATGTGACCCTCGGGTCAGACAATCACATTTTTGTGGCCCCTACTTTGATAGAAGTTACCCATAGTGTCCTTGAGTGGTGAGAACTTTTGAATAAAACCTATTATTATTAATATTATTGAAACGAACCAGAATATTATTGGAAAACGTATATAAATATGATAACATACATGTAAAATAAGATGTCTTCTACAAAGGAAGTACATTTATTTGAGGAGTAGAATATATAGATCTATTTACTGGTGAAAATGTAAAGGATAGCAGAGGATGGTTTCGATTCATCGACCTCTGGGTTATGGGCCCAGCACGCTTCCGCTGCGCCACTCTGCTGGATTCCTCATAGGCTGTCATTTTCGATCCTGCTGGATCATTCAAATTGATTGAATTAATTCCGTTTTGTTTGCATTAATTCATTCGTGTGTTCCAAGCTGTAGTTCTAATGTCAGTGCTAGTCTGTGTGGGTGTATTTTATTCTTGGCAAATTGCACATTGTAGACACAAATGAGGTAAACATTTAATTTAACGTGAGCTGTTTTAATAGTATGTAATTCCTGACAAACTACTAAAACATGTCACTGTTAACGATGACAAACTAATCATGAAAGCGAACAACATTAGTCGTCATCATTACAAGTTTACTGGTACTTTATTGCATGACTTTATTATATGTTTTTAAACAAACTCATTTTAGTTCAGGGGCCTAATTTGGAGCCGTGTGATCTCAAGCGGGCCAACGAGTAAATATGCAAGAAACCGACAATATCCAAGCAATAAGTGATAAATATCAGTCCCAACAGGATTTCACTTTAAATCTCCTAAAATTTGTGACCGATTTCTTTTTAATTGAGGGAAATATTCTATTTGAGAAAAAAAAAAAAAAATTGTTAGAATTTTTTTTTTCTTTTTTTTTTTTTTCTTCAACTTTTTAACATTAAAAATTACTGCAATCATGTGATATAAGCACTGGGGAAACTGTGAGCCACTGCAAATATTGGTTCTTGTTTTTTTTCTGTCATTTTTATTTTCTCCTGCGTGCCAAATTGGATGCTCCACAGTGCCAGATTTGGCCCCCGGGCCATGAGTTTGACACGTGTCCTGTAAAGTGTCCTTGAATTGTAAAAAAGGTGCTTTTAATGAAAACATATTATTATTAATAGTAGCGTATCTTATCCCGCAGTGGGCAAATGTACTGTCATGGCAGTAATAGAAACAGACATCAGAAGGCAACACACAGAAAAACTCAAAAGACACCCAAAAAATAGTGCAATGACGATCAAATAAACAATACAACAATAGAAGCTATATATAAATAGAAATAAATAATGTAAAAGGTATAAAGGATACAGATTATATACATATTTACAGGTGGGGGCAAGGAGATACTTTGCAGCCAGTAAATTAATGAATTATTGGATAATAATATTGGTCAATTAAATACATGTAAAATGATATTAGCTGAAAAGTAGGCGTAGAATATATTAATATGCTTTCTTGTGAAAATGTTAAAATTAGCAGAGGATGGTTTCGATCCATCGACCTCTGGGTTATGGGCCCAGCACGCTTCCGCTGCGCCACTCTGCTGGATGGCGAAATATCGGTCAGGTGGCTTTATGAAGAGACACTCACAGTCACAGTCTGTTGGCATTCAGCTCACGGAGGGTCACTTTCTTACATAACCGAGCTCTATTGTTTCCTGCTCGACTGTAGTTGGAGACCGTGGGGTCTCAAACGGGGAAAAAAGAGATTTATTCAGTTACCAGCGTGAAAAACAGGCTCCTCCAGTCCAGAGGGCCAATGTGAGTACACACTCTGTCCCTATGAACAAACCAACAACGAGTAGAAGTACTGTTACGTGATTGAAATTGTACTCAAGTACAAGTACAAGTAAGTCATACATAAAATACTCGTGTAAAAGTAAAAAAGTAGCTCAATTAAATAGTACTCAAAGTAAAAGTTACTCGTTACTTCTTTCACCCCCTACGTTTACTATTGGTAATATATTTTGCCACGGTTCCCTTACATGTAGTAAACATCTCATGTATGAAATAGAAGATTCTCAGTCGTATAGCTACATTTATTAAATTTAAAAACTGATTAAAAAAAATAAATAAATATCCTCCATTTAATGCTGTTTTGGCGCACTTGGTTTTTTTTTTTTTTTTTTTTTTTTTTTTGGAGTTTCACAACGTCCGTTGATCATTTTTAAACAAAAAATAATAATTCACTCATTAATGGTTGAGTGTAGAAATGTATCAAATTACTTTACTTCATTTAAAACGTACCTATAAGTATAAGTAAAATGACTGATTTAGATATATACTCAAAAAAAGTACGAGTGCCCATAAAAGCAACACAATTTTTGTAACGTGAGTAATTGTAATCAGTTACTTTCACCTCTGCAAATATGTCTTTGGATTTTATAACTTGGGGTTAAAGACCATTTATCCTAACCATTAGTCTGGATGAAGTATTTTTTACAATACACCAATAAAGTATTCGCAGAAAATGAGTGATAACATTATATAATAGTAGCTAGTCAAAGTTCAAACTACATTTAATAGTGCAGTGCCCGCAGTAAGTCTGTAATCATACATGCATGGGAAGACTATCTAGGCTCCGCCCACCAGTTGACAGTGTTATGAAATAATTCATGAACGGTATCATTGCAGTCCAAACAAATCCGACGTCACACATCCTTGAACCAAGCAGTAACTGTCACTGGAAAGCTAGGACTAGGGTTGGGTATTGGTTGCGTTTTATCCGATACCGGCGCCGACTCTGTATTTTTTAAACGGTTCTGGTGCTTAAATTGTGCTTAAACCAGTACTTTATAAAAATAAAACCGCATGCACTTTGTCAAAATACAGTACCCTTTTATTTTCAGGGCCAAAATGAACACAGTATTACCTTACATAATATATATACAAGTCACATATGGGGTGGGGCCTCCAAACAAATTCGACGTTGCACACCCTTGAACCAAGCAGCAGCCATGTTGAAAGTCTCAGGTCAGTCTGAGCCTGATTCACAGATATTTGAGGAATACACACATACAGACAGAGATTGCTTGCTTTTATAGAGAGATGAAACACAATCCATAGCCTATTGTATGAATGTACCAAATTTGAAACCAACCCATAAGTGCTGTCGAGTCCTTTCAAACTTAAAATAACTTGTGCACACCCTTAAAACAGATAAACAAACATGTCAGTCCCAAAAACATCTGAACATTAGCTCACTTTTATGTTAAAAAGAAAACACACTACAGCATTTTTGACTTCCCTTGTTTAGTTTGAGATCCAAATGTGAACACACTCACAAGAGAGCCTAAAACAATGAGATGAAAGTTATAAGCCAGACTGGTCTGAACTGGTCCAGGTTTGTCCTGCCCTGCCTTCTTTCCCCTGGAGCCCTCAGTCTGTCTTACAAAACAAACGCTCTCACAGGAATTAGTGTGTGTCTGTGTGTGTTTTCAGCTTCAATGAACTACCCCAAGGCGTTATAAGCAGGTTTTTGTGTGAAGTCACTCCTTGGTTCAGCTAACTATTCATGATTCTAGCATTGAAACTTTTCTGTCTTGCTTATTCACCTTGCTTATAATGGTTCTGCCATTAATGATGGCTTTATGTGGCTGAGGTATTTATTTGAACACCACTGTTATATGTCAGGCGAACAGTATATCCAAAGTATGTGGTTATAATGGTAGTCGATGGGACTAAGTCGGTCCCGAACTCAAAGAGTGTCGACACATTTTATATCACCTGTTCTGTATCTTGCAATAAAAGTGATCATGAGTTGTGAACATGATAATGAATGAACACACCTGACCAAGGTTCATACAATACAATTAGTCTTTAAACTGAATGAGATATTGAGAATTCAAAAAAGAAGGTACACGTTTGGTCCCCAAAGGTGCCCCCAGGGTTAAAAACTATTGAAGCCTGAGCTCCAGACATTACGGAAATTCTTTCGAAACACTAAACCCACTTCTCTTTTCTTTTCTTTTTTTTTTAACTCTCTCTATATGAGTTTGTGCTCACATACAGTATATTATAGTGGCTCCAAAAGCTTAAACAAAGCAAGTCCACCCTACATTAGGGGAGGGAATTCTTTCCCATGCTTCTCCATTGTTTGTGAAGCAAAGGAGCTCAGCTATTTACATTTTTGAATGTTTTCCAAGTGTTTCTTGATACAAAAGCTGCCTCATTTCTAGTTCATCAACATGTTTTTCAATCCATACCCCCCTCTGTGTTCCCAAGTGTCTACCCTTTACCCTCATTCCTCCAGCCTCTCCAGCACTCTCCTTTATTTCCAGTATGGCCACTCCTCTCTCATTCCTCCTCTTTTCCTCTTCTTCTATTCTCAGCTGCTGTTCATGACAAAGGACAAGGTCATGAAAAAAAGGCAAACAAAGGAACAGTTTGTGCTTTACTTTGACTATCTTTACCAACGGCAGGTGTAGTAGTTGCAGTTTCCAACACCATGGCACGTTTTCTTGTGGGGGGGGGGGGTTCTCCCACATGACTCTGCTGAATGTGCACGTGAGCTACAGACGGGCGTATAAACAGATGGTGTGTGTTTGAGTTGGTCTTCTGCAGGCCTGACTGCCTCTGTTTGGAGATGGTTTGGTGATGCTTTTGCTGCATGAAGACTTAGAGTTGCCTGACCAGTTCTAATGTCCATGAGACCATTTAGGAAACATTTAAATGGTCTCAGATGTCATTTTAAAAATGTCTGTATTGCTGCCAGTGGCATTGCTATGTATTACACAATTTGGAACAAATAGTATGATTGACTAATAGCAGAGGTAGTAAATATCATGGGTCAGATGTAGCAAAAAACAAAAATACAACAGGAATCACAAGGCGGCAAAATGACACGATTGTGAAATATTCACATTACTGTAGCCTTAAAAGATTTGTAGTCAACAAAACTATATTTGTATTATTATTTGGGTACAGGTTTATTAATAGGATTTTATCATTTGCTATCATTAGCTAAATTCAGGTTATTTCTGGGTTGTTACTTTTAAAGGAGGAACAAAAAAATTGAGAAGCAATATCTATATATCTTTAAAAGCAAAGAATCTGTGTGTGTCTATCTGTTCCTAAGATATCTCTGTGAATCAGGCTCAGATTGACCTGAGACTTTCAACATGGCTGCTGCTTGGAGAAAAGATGTGCAATGTCAGATTTTTTTGGACTACTATGATACCGTTCATAAATTATTTCATAAAATTGTCTTAAAGGCACGCTGTGTAACTTTTGGCCACTAGGGCCCCTAGACCGGTAACTTTCACGCAAGTGCCCCTAGTTGCCACAAGCGCAGCAGCACTGTCACAAAAATCAACAGTCAGTCGGGCCAGCCTCCCTTCGTCTTTTGATTGTGTATGCAGACAGTAGTTGACCTGGAACTTCGGGATAAGGATTGCCTCTCAGGGCTGGGGTGTGAAGCAGGGCTGGGTTCACGTCGCAGCTACAGTCTATGGGCTGGAGGAGCAGCCGCCGCCGATGCGGCGACGAAGGCTGAGCGGCGCAGTCGTTGGCCCCCTTCGCCGAGGGTTGGCTCGGTGGCCAGGGTCGGGGCGGACCTCCGGCAAAGGGGGCTAACAACGGCGGCGAGGCCAGGGAGTAGGGGGGGAGTGCCACCGACGCGGCGAGGAAGGCCGAGCGCCAGGACTCCAGCGGCGGGGAGAGGAGAGCGACGGTGGTGGCCGCTCCTCCAGCCCATAGACTGTAGCCGAGGCACGGGGCTGAGAGCCAATCCCTATCCCAAAGTTATGGATCTGACTTGCCGACTTCCCTTACTAAAGAATCCACATTTAACTCAACTATCACAGCAATTAATGCACCATTTACCCAACACAAAACTACCATATTGTGCTCTTTTGGCTGTAAACAGAGGCCAACTTGTTTGAGCTGCTCACAGCAATGGCGCCGTTTCGGGAAATGCCCATATGTTGTGACGTCACGTGGGAACTATATATATTCGAGCCTGTGGTCACGTGACAGCCGTAAGCTTTCAAAAAAGACCAAAGTGTGTCTAACATCCAGAAAAAAAAAACTATAAAAATATTTACCAGCAGGTGTCCTCAGTGAGTGTAACTAAGGTGAGTAATAATAATAATAATAAAAAATAATAAAATAATTATAAAATATATTATTTTATTATTATTTTATTATTTTAATGTGGCAGTAATAATAGTATAATGCTAACAAATGTCTCGGTCTCCTTTTTTGTCCACACGTACCGCGTTTACTCGTAGAGAAGTGGTCATGTGACCAGGTACGTCACGTTCTGTCGCTGTGCCACATTTCAATATCGAACTTATCGAACAACTGAAAAACCTCCTCATGAAAGCGTAAAAATACGATATTTGAGTTTTTTTTTTTTCAAAATTTGGGTGTTTCCATTAGCAGTTTTTATTGCGCTATTTAGATTTTGCGCATTTCCCAGGGTAATGGAAACGCATCTTCTACATTCAAAGCATTTGGATATAAGCCTTTTCACACTCTGGAACTGTGCATGTGATGTGGTAGGGGTCATAGGTCGAGAGGGATATAAACGTAAACAAGCTCGTTCACTCTGTTGATATTTCCAACCTAACAGCATTTGAAATTTCATTCTGGAGAACTTTAGAGTTATGATAGTGTTTATATTATTAATATTACACACATTCAGAATCGAGGAGGGACCAGGGACTTACGCTGAAGCCACTTTTGGCCGATCTTAGCACTTTTAAAAACCAATGGGAGCAGCTCAGCAGCATTAGGCAGTCCCCTCGCTTCCACACAGATTACACTTGGTGCACAAAAACACAGACTACCTGGGTCTCTCACGGGTGGAATTCGGACTCAACCTGGGAATGATGCACATATCTGAGCACTTTTGTAAAACCGATGAGAGAAACAGTATCAAAGCGACAGCCTTCCTCTTTTTCCACACTCCTTCTCCCAAGCTTTTAACTTGTGATTGTTTTTGTATTTACCTTGTTAGTTTCTTTTTTTTTGTGTGTGTGTCATTGTCTTTACAACTGTAAAGTGTTTTTGAGTTTTTGAAAAGCGCTTATGAATGAAATGTATCATTATGAGTGTGAAAAGGACAATATGAGTTTTCACTTTGAAAAGGTACATTTACGAGGTACACCATTCACTAACCAGGTCCAGGATTATTTTTTATTAAGCTATTATTTTAATTACATTTACAAATTTGAAGGAAGTGCACAAGATGGACACTAAACAGGCCAATAAGTGAAACCGCACTGATCAACTGATTGGTCCCTGTTTAAAAAGCCAGGAAAAACCTGAATTTTCAGCTTGTGTGCAGCATTAGCTTTAGCAGCTAACTCGGCATTTCTGCCTTGGAGACCGATGCCACGTTTCAGCAAAAAATCTTTCAAGGAATCAATGCTGTAACTATAAAAATAATCTAAATCTCTGTCAGATTCGTTTTTCAGCCAAGGCGAGTTTATCCCCTCTTGACCATTGAACGCACGAGCAAGAACTGAACGAGAGCGAGATTTACAAGAGTGTGAAAAGGCTTATTCTAAGTGCTAACCTTTTCTCTTTCTTTCTTATTTTTTTTTTTTTTTTTTTGACTTTAGTAAAGTTTAAAAGCAATAAAAATGTGAACGTCAATTGCAAAAGTGCAAATTAAAGTATTGTAGACTATTACATTCCAACAGTTCAATTAATGTCCAGTGTTGGATCAGAGAATGTTTATGAGGCCTTTACTTATCCTGGAAGTTTGATGTTATTAAAATAGTTGGAGGTCAACAATTAGTGTTATTTAGATAATATTTTTCCAGTTTTTTCATTTTGAAATTGATCTGATCAATACTACTAACTGATTGAAACTTTGTTCAGTGAGATAAAGTTTTCATTCATTTTCACTTGTATTCTTTATCAAAAAAACATAACAAAAAAAACCAACAACTTTTCAATCCAAAAAGTTAACTTCAATCAAAAATAAATATTTTCAAAGAAAAAAAAGTTGAGACCCAAACAATTGCATTTTAACTCGTTTTTTTCTTCGATTAAATGTTTTTTTTTTGTTGTTGTTTTAAATAATAAAGACACAAATGTTACTCCAATGTTTTCATTGATAATTCAAAATAAATGCATTATATGCGTAATGGGATTTAACTTTACTCATCTGTGTTGATTAGGTCAGTGAGAGATGATTGGAAGACAAATAAGAGATAATCAGATCAGCCAGGATTAATCGATACTATCAATCAGTTAGTTTCCACAAAATGGTTAGATCTGTGTATGTTAGTTGTAAATTTAAATGGCCAGATGCAAACAAGTCATGGATGAGGTAGTTTATTGCTGCTTCTTTGTAGAAACCCAATCGTCCATGTGTGTCCCAGCCAGGACAGTTTGTTGGTTCAGCTTTTCCTGGAAAGAGAGAGACCGCCTCAGACCCTGAGGGAGACACCCGATTGGCTCCCTCCCTTGGTGGGCGGGGCCTTACAGAAACTACAAATAGAGTCGCTCAGCTTCTTTGTCAGGATTTTAACGAGGATAAACGGCTTACCGGTGCCTGGCCGAGGGAATCAATAACACTTAGTTTTTTAACGCTTTTACAGGTAAGATAATGTCATTTATCATGTGTTTTCTGAAACGTACACAATATATGTCGAAGCTGATCTGGGGAAAACGGGAAGATGCGGGTTCTCGTCATTTCCTGAATGTATGACGCAATTATTGGCTTTTTTTCACCAGCTGAAGTAATTGTTTGGCGAATTTTTTTTTTTTATTATTTTTTTTTATGTCGAAATTGATTCAGTATGATAACCTTGTTTGCTTGGATTACTTTTTCAACGATGTTTTTTTTTTTTTTTCATTGCAGAATAACGCTTTATTAAACTGACCATTCTAAAGTATTTCAAGACATATGGTTGAATGGACACTAAAGCCCATATACACAATACATGATAGCAAATGGGTTATAAATGTAACTGAAGTTGGAAAGTATACATCTTGTACGGTATTATTTCCCAATGCGTTTATAAAAAAAAAGTTTATTAATACCTAGGTCCTAGGCTACTTTTATCGTGAAGGTTCTTACGTACTTCCGGTGGTAACTTACCACTACTGTTGCGTCAGAATCATAAAACGGATGCTGGATAATGTGACTCACCTGGCAAAATTGAATTTACTTCTTAAAAAAAAAACAAAAAAAAAACCGGTATTTAAACAATATCTGAGTTACAACAGTTCACAGAATCCATTCGATCTTAAATAAACCCCAAAGCTGTCAAAACTATTGACTACTTGCATTTATTTTACTGTTTCATCTGAAATATGTATTTATTGATTCCTGTATTTTGTACCCCTGGCGGTTTTTAATTTCTTTCATCTTTCAGTAAAATGTTTTCATTCATTGTTTGTTACTGAAATTCAATGAAGTGACATTATTATTTTTTAATGTGACGTGTCACTTTAACATGTGGACTTCAGGGTTATAGTTTGACTTCTCAGATGATCTTTAGACCTTTTCTCCATAGACGGAATAAGATGTTGTATTTTAGACATTTTTAAGTTGATCTTTTAACTTATTTGTATGTCTTTAATACTTTTCTTTTTATTGAGCTCAGCCTTCCACTTACTATCTCCTTTGTTCATTTTCTCCTAAGATTGAATCATAATGAGTAAGGACACGGAGATCGACATGAAAGAAGTGGAGCTTAATGAGCTGGACCTTGAGAAACAGCCAATGACAGGCGACGGCCAGGCTGCTGCTGGGGAGAAAAATGGCAGCGTCAAGCTGAAGGTCCCTGAAGACGAGGTGGCTTTTACAGGCCTGTCCAAGGAGGAGTTGATGAGAGTAGCAGGCACTAGAGGGTAAAATAATCAGATCAACCTGTAACTGTATACAGTTGGTTTTGAAATAACTCAATTGGATCTTTTCCCTTTCTGTGTTCAGATGGGTACGAACACGTTGGGCGCTCCTAATCCTATTCTGGCTAGGCTGGGTCGGCATGCTGGCTGGAGCCGTGGTTATAATCGTCCAGGCTCCTCGCTGCAAACCCCTCCCTGAGATGAACTGGTGGAATGAGGGCCCTCTGTACCAGATTCCTGACATTGAGGCCTTTGCTGAAAATTTGGAAGGTAAAGTGTGTATATAAATATATATATTAGCTGTGGAGATAATTAAAACTAGTCTATTATGGGGAAGTCACCATGACAATGTCTTGGCCTGTCTTATTTTGTTTGACTTGAATCAGCTCCAGAGATACCAAACTGCTGCGTTGGCACATGCAGAGTGACTAAAGGTCACATAAAAATGAACATGTCATTTGTTTCGTATCTCTTCTTGTGAAATCTGAGGTCACGTTGAACCATCTTGGGCATGTGTTTGACGTATAATGAGATTTCTTAATTGGATTTTTTTTTTTTTTATTAATAAGTTGAGACACTTCAAATTATGACTTCATTCTGTATTTGAGCACTGAACGGAGTAATTTAGTTTGTTTCATAAACCTTTAAAAAAAAAAATGGGGCTACTTTACAGCTTTTAGAGCCTGTGTTCCTATATCTTGGAATTACGTGATTGATGTCACACAGCCCCATTTGCCTGTAAACATCCCATTGTTTTCTAGTGGAGTGAAGCATTCAGCCTGCTTTTTTAGATCATTTAGCTGGTTTTTAGGTCAAAATGCGACTTTGTGCTGCTTTTTGTTGCTCTAAATAATCAGTAAATGTTAAAGATGCCAATGTAAATCCCTTGTTTACGGAAAGAGGATAAAACAGTTGTGACCAGAGAAAATCCGTGACCACAGGGGATAACAGTTCCAACTCTGCGGTTTTGAAGTAGACATTGAAGCAGAGAAGAAGAGCTCTCCTAACAGACCTTTACACTGCCCTGTGGTCACAGATTTAATTTTGAATTTTTTTTTTCCAGGATCACAACTGTTTTTATTCTTTCTATAAACAAAAAACGGTTACATCATTTACTTTTTCAGGTTTTTTAGAGCAACCAAAGCAGCACATATTGATATTTTGACTGAAAAAGCTGCTAAATTATGTAAAAAGCAGGCTGAGTCTGAGTTTTTGAGTCCTAAAAATGGGACTACTTTGCTTTGGCATAGATCTTCTAATGGATACAAAGGTTTTAGGCCACATTTGTAAAAAAAGGTGGTAAAGAGATGGTTTTTTTTTTTTTCCCTAAAGAACTATTTGAAACCCATGAGTTCTCCAACCCTTTGGTTTGTAAAGGCTCTTGAATTCCAACAACCTCATGTGACTTTACTTTGTTCCCACATAAAGGATCTCCTTGTGCTCAGATTTCACACAAGTTTTAGCAACGCTATACACGGGATCAGCAATGCTTCTGCTAGTCCAACTAAAGCTAAAAAAAAAAAAAATCAACTTTTCTATTCCTTCCCTCCCTGTCAACCAATCAGAACTCCAGCCTCAGATTCATCTGGATGTGAAATTCTCACCCAGATTTGCACCTTTATTTACGTTATATTCCTTCTTCTCTGCAGGTGTCGAGGCTAAGTTGGACAACATGAACCAGCTGAAGGTGAAGGGTTTGGTCCTGGGTCCTCTTCACACCGTGCAGGCCGACCAGCCCATCACTCTCAAACTGAAAGAAGTCGACCCTAAATACGGAAAAGAGGAACACCTGAAGGTGGTGCTGGATAAGGCTCAGAAGAAAGGTAAGCAGTGTGTTATATAACTGTCAGTTAGTGCAGTTAGACTATTTATAAAATGTTATCACCCACAGCTTTAAAAATAATCTGTGTCTTGACGTCTAGGCATGTCTGTGATTCTTGACCTGACTCCAAACTATCATGGAGCCAATCCGTGGTTCACTGCTGATCATCTGGATGATACGGTGGAAGAAGTCAAGGTGGGACATGGATGTTAAAATGCATTTTTTTTTTTTTTTTTTTTTTGATTTTCCTGAATTTTATTGAATGGTGATGCTCTTTATTCTGTTCAGTAACTCTCATTGTAATGCTGTGTCAGCTGACATGTTCTTGCTCTATTCCAGGTTGCCACCGAGCACTGGCTGAAGTTTGGTGTCGATGGCATCAAGATATCTGACCTGACTATAGCTTCTCGTTCTTTGGACTGGGACAAGCTGCAAGCAGCTGTCGTTGGCAACAGAACTGATGACACTAAAAAGAAGTGAGTCCTTTTACTGTAGTGGATATGAGGAAGTACTATAAGGAACCTTCCCTCTCTGTGGGGGAAGTGGAGATCAAATGTATATGTCTGCAAGGTTATTAGTGGAAACGGGTCAACTAAAAAAAAAAAATCTAAATCAGGGGTGTCAAACTCAAGGCCCGTGGGTCAAAGCTTTGTATTTGGCCCGTGGGAAGATTTTTTTTTTTTTTTTTTCCCAAATGAAAATGACAAAAAAACATAATCACTGGATGGTTCAGTTGCAAATATTTCTCTTCTTCTAAATTCACAAATTAAATGATTTTATCTGATATGTATGGAAGCCTAAAATATTTCTATGCTCATTATTTAAGGATTTAATCACAAATTGTTTGTACTATAGCTAAATTTTTCCTCATAAATAGCCATGTAGAAATTACTAAATGTTTTTATATTAAGTGATTCAAATTAAGCAATCCCTTAGGTCACATACATTGTCTAAAGTGAAGAGTGACTTAGGGCACAGTAATAGAATAGAATATAATAGCCTTTTATTATCATAACATGTAATGAGATAGAGCTCCCCATAAAAAAAAAAAAAAAACTGAAAAAACTGTAATGAACTGATTGCACTTTTTTTTCCAAAGAAATCTGCACTTTTCTGACAAAACTGGGCTGTAAATGGCCCTTGATGGAAAGTGAGTTTGACTCCCCTGGCCTCCTCTTTAAGGCAACAACTAGTGGTGGATTAGAGAGTGAACAGGAAGAGATGAATTTGAGAACCAGTTGAGACCTCCTTTCATCTGCTGGTTGACAATCTGTCCCCTGTGTGTGACTGACCTCAACACTCTTGCAGGTTGCTGATGGGCGCAGTTCAAAGCGTCCCGACTCCTGATGTGGCTCTGCTGGTCAACACCTCGGGCGTCGACCTCATCCTGTCTGACCTGCTCAGCAGCAACAAAGGAGGTACGCTAGCTGTTTAGTTAAACAGTGGTTCTCAACCTTTTGAACACATGTGCATTTAAAAACAGTCATGTGGAGACAGGGGAATAAAGGAGAGCTTTTTGGGGCCTGTCTTAAGAGTCAGCAAAATGATGGTTCATTGTTTTATTAATCTGTAATTATTTATCTGAATAATGTCCACTGTTATCCAGGAATTTTATAATTGTTCATGCTATGGTATATATAAAATGGGTTAAATGACCAAAAATGGTGGAAAAAGTGATGAAATGGGATTTAAAATAAACCACAGAAATGGGTAAAAGTTACAAGTTAGTGGCCAAAAACGGAGAGAAAAAGCGTTCAAAATGTCAACATTGAACATTTAGTTTAAACTGGCAAATAATAAGCATAACAAATTGTGAATGTGGTTAAATGATGAAAAATACGCATGAAATATGGTGAAAAGAGGTTAAAAGTGACAATGGGCCAACATGAGACATTGGGTGGCGGAAAGGGTTATTAAGTCCTGAAAGTGCAACAAATGTACAGAAAAGGCATTGAATTTTGAAAGAGAAATGGGAGTAATGTAGCAAAATGCATTAAAAGGAGCTAAAATTGGCTCAAATTGGTGAAAAAATATTCTTAGTTTTTCATCTGGCGATCTCTTCCAAGTGTGTTGCGATCCCAAGATTGAGAACCCCTGCACTAAGGCGAGATCCATGCACTGAAGCTGATTGCGTGACTGGATATTTGTGCAGGTGTGGAGCGCATCAGGGCCTTTGACGACCTCAACGGTGAGCAGAGAAGCGTGGGGTGGGGTCTGGGTGCTGCCGGGGGCCATCACTTAGCCACACTTGCTAACTCGTCAGCACTGATCAGACTCTACCAGCTCATGCTTTTCACTCTACCTGGAACTCCTGTTTTCACTTATGGAGATGAAATTGGTCTTCAGGCAGAGCAGGTACGCTGTAGAACACTAAATGCTTTTTGTGCATATGCCATTATTTGAACACATTTCAGTCTGACCTGGTTTTTTATTTTATTTTTATTTTATTTTAGGGTGCTGAATATCCTAAAATGATTTGGGACATAGATACAGAACCTGCTAGTGATGCTCCAGTTGATGAAGCTGCAGAGGTGAGTTTACGATGGAAATGACCCATAATGGTAAAATGTTGTGAATCTGCTCTTTTCTTTATTGATATGAAAGAATTGAAAAGCTTTCTGTTTTGTTTTTTGGTTAATTGGCCAGTCTATTCAAAGTTATAGAAAATAATAAAGCCTTATTTTAATTAATACGTTTCCGTAGTCTCAACTTTGGGAACAATATTTGGAAAAAGCTGCTGCAAAATCATGCGTTTTAGGCAGAGGAAGAGGAAAAGGTCATGTTACCAATTTATTCTTTTCATGTAATTTTATGGAAGAAATACTATATTGTTATCAGGATGTAAATCTACCTATATATGGATATAAAATGTCTATCGCACAACACTTGTGGGAATGCTAACGTGTGCTAGGGTTGGGGTTAATTATATTTTTCAATTACGATTACGTTTTTTTTTTTAACCGTTTTATTTCATCCTCTGAAAGTCAATTACAATTAATCACAATTACTCAGCCTGAAATAAATAACCTATTAAAAGCTAACATTCCTCTTGTGTTAGCTTTCTGTTAGCATGTCTTATGATAACAGGTCCTAAATCATCTGAAAAATACACAAAAAACAAATATCATCTAATCTTCTATTGGTTACCTTGTTTGTAGGGATGTAACGATTAATCGTAAGGCAGTTAAAAATCGTTTCATAGGTATCACGGTTGATATCGATTTTCTGAAAATTGAATCGCAGTACTTTTTTCAACCAGAAGAGGGTGCTATCCACAAGTGTAGGCGGCAGGCGGAGTCTGCTAATACTTTCTTTCTGGCCGCCTTCTACTCTTAAATATGTTAATAAATGATTCATTGCCCCTTTAGCACCGAAAGAATATCTGTAATATTACTTGAATATCTGTAAAAGTCATGTTTTTCTATTAGCTCTGTCTGCTAGCATAGCTTCTCTTCTTCACTGCAAGAATTTCTGCATGCCAACCGACCACTGTTACCAGCGCCCTCTGCTGGTCCAAACAAATATGACGTAAATCAGTGTAATCACGGTTTTTTTTTTTTTTTAAAGTCCAATTGTTAAGGCACAAAATACATTTTCAGTTGCACTTTTGAAAGAAAAAGAACCATTATGCAGTTTTGCATTGTTTATTATAGAACCAGAATTTAAATTAATAGGCTTCATTTTCATTTGTATTATTCCTTTATTTATTTCATTCAAGATTTATTTTTAGGTAAATTGCATTGTTTTGAATAGTTTTTCAAGGGACTCTTTTGACAATGAAATATAAAAGGAAAATAATACAGTATTTTCTAGTTTTTTTTCCCAAAAAAAAAATTTGTCTACAGTCCCATTTTGTAAAATAAATCGTGAGAGAATCGTATCGTGAATCGAATCGTATCGGGAGTTGAGTGAATCGTTACATCCCTACTTGTTAGGCTTCCTTATCAATGAAAATATAGGTTTTAATATTTTTGGTGTGTTTGTCTGAGCCTTTTTTTTATCAGTATACCCCACAACTTCAGTTTTTGAAAAATGGTATATCCCCAGTTTTGTGTTAAATTATAATTGTCAGTTAATTAAACTTGATAATAATTTAATTACTTTTATGGCCAATTTTTGTATTTATAAATGACACAATTCTAATAGACCCTGACTTGTGCCATTTGTTTTTTCTTTGTCACAGGCAATGCGAAAAGAGCGCGTCGCTGTGAGGAAGTGGTTTAAAACTCTGAGTGACCTGCGAGGTAAAGAGCGCTCGCTGCTCTATGGCGACTACTACTCGCTCTACTCGTCTGCCTCGTCCCTGGCGTACCTCCGCCTGTGGGACCAGAGCGAGAGGTTTGTAACTGTCGTGAACTGGGGCGAGCAGCCTGAGAAACTGACACTCAAACTGACACCTACAGGTAAGCCTCGCTCCCCCAAACAGGAAGATCAGCTTGTGAAAGTGTTCCCCGTGTTGTGTTTCACTGACGTTCTGACATTCGCTTCTACAGAAGGAGTCGAGTTACCACAGAACGCAAAAGTAAGGTTTTCCACAGACGAAGACTTGGCTGAGGACTCCACCGTCAGCCTGGAGGAACTCACCCTCAACCCTGGACAAGCTGTTCTGCTGCAGTTCCCCTACACGCCCTAAAAAGGGCGCCACATGAAGGCGTTATTATGAGAGAAAACTACAGATGACAGAACACTCATCACAGAACACTCATCACAGAACACTCATCACAGAAAAGCTGCTGTCGATACATTGTCCTTGTTTGGTGTTTTTTAGGATGTTTTTTTTTTTTTTTTTTGACACATTTTACTTGTTTTTTGGGTTTTATAGAACATTACTGTTACATTTGTTTTCCCCACACATGAGAAACATTCCAAATCCCAAAAAACAAAGGTTTTAAACTCATTTTTTTTTATTTGGGGAAAATCATTCAGATTCTAACTTTCACTAAAAGAATACATGGCTCCACATTGTCACGTGAACTGACTTGGACGTGAATAAACAGTTCTGCAAACGCCTACACAGTGCTGTGTTTATTTTTTATTGTTTAGAAGGAAGATAAAATCACAAGTGTTAATTTTAGTCAAAGATATGAGTTGAAAGGCTTTTTTTTTTTTTTTTTTTTTTTCCAGGTTACGCAGGTGTGAGAAAATGTGTCACAGATGTGAACGAAGGAAGTCTATATTTTATCACTAAATCAAATTACCGTACAATGACGAAGAAAGAAAAAAAAAAAAAAACAGTAATGTTGCACTGGATATTTTTAAAAGAATCAAACCAACACAGAAACGTGTGTATCAATGGAAGCTGATTACGACACAGAGATATTTGAATTCATTGCAACATAAAGATAAAAAAAAGTTTTGAAATAGAGTTGGTTACTGAGAAGTTCAGTATTTTGAGTTTATTTTTTTAACTCTAAAATTCAGAATTTGTAAAGTTTAGCAATATTTTATTTTATAAAAATGTCTGGATGACTGATGTTGCAGTTTTTGTTTTTTTTTTTTATTAAATTTTTATTTATTTTTTTACAGATGAATGTTTTTAAATCATTTAATTAATTCTGCTTTTGAGGGTTTAAATTGAGCTGTAGTTGTAAAAAATATAATCTGTCTCGAGAGATATTTATCTACACTTTTAAATAGAAAAAAATGATATTTGCATTATGAAAATCAATTTAATTTGTTACATTTATATTTGAATATCAAACATTTAATCAAAAAGTCATCACTAATTGCTTAATAAAGCCTTAAAGTTCTTTTCAGGGTTTTTCAAATTAGGAGTGAAATGTTGAGAAAATCTACTCAAATATTTTATAGAAAATGATATTAGTGCAGCGTCAATGCTTTATTATTTACATATCTGCTATTAAAACACAATCATATTGAACCTTGAATACTTATACCTTTGGATTATTGTTTTTTAACATATACATGTTGGACATGTGAAAAATGAAATGAAAACACACCAGAGGTTCTAAATATACCATGATTACATGATAATGATAATGACTTCATTTTAATAACATAAATTTCTGGTGACCCTACATACTTTTTTTTTCTTCCCTTTTATAATTAGTTTTTTTTTTTTTAACATCATGTTTATTATACTGTGTTACAAATAGAGTAATCATGATTACATGCACTAACTAGTGTAGATAGTTTTATATTGAATTAAATATGAAATAGATTTTTTGTTGAAAAAGTAAAAGTATAGAATACAGAATATTGTGGTATTTTAATTTTAATTTAATTTGAAAAAAAAAAATAATTAAAAAATAAAACACATTTTTAGTCGGGTTTTAAAATAAATAACGTATCAATTACTATTACTGGCATTTCAGGCAACCCCACATGGGGACTCGACCCCAAAGTTGAAAAACACTAAACTGCTTAGATTCATTTGAGTTTAGGGGCTAAATTTGGACTGGTTAGATCTCAAGTGGGCCTCAGATTTTAGGTAGAGATAAGAACAATTTTAACATCAATTGTAACGTAGTTTTTAATATCGGTCCCTGCCAGAATTTCACTTAAAAAAATTCATAATTTTGGAACCAATTTTTGTGGAATTGTTTGTAAGAAATTTCAAGATTTGTGGGAAACATTTAGAGTTCTTTCCAAAAAGTTGTGATTAAAAATGACCATACATGTTATATAATCAAAGAAAAACTACAAACCCCTAAAAAATATTGCAGAATTTCATTATACTGCTGAATTTGAGATATCTACAACAGGATTATTTAGTCATTTACACCAGGGGTTCTCAACTGGTCTCAACCCGGGACCCTTTTTCTTAGAATTCAACCAAACCACATGTATTTTTTCAAAAATTGCTGATGAAAACACACATATATTTATCTTTTTTAAAAACATACATCTATGTATTTACCTGTGCAACATGCATTTCACTGCATGCCTGTCAAAAGAAAAGTTTCTTTCAAAATAAAAGAGAAGTCCAACATTAGAGACATTAAGTATTTATTTATTTTTACCAGTTGTCTGTGACCCACCCAGTTCAGGTCCGCGACCCACTTTTGGGTCTCGACCCTCCAGTTGAGAATCGCTGATTTACACAATAATTAATGTCATTGCTGTAATTTTTACGTCTCCTGTGGGCCGAATTGGATGCCCAAAAGCAGTGTTTCCCAACCAGGGGTACGCGTGCCCCTAGGGGTACGTGAGCACATCGCAGGGGGTACGTGGAAAAGTTAATAAAAGATAATAAAAAATATTCTGTCATTTCATAAGTCTGTCAATAAAATGGTACGTGTGCGTTATGACTTGTTTTTAAATTCCTGTTTAAAGGGGACATATTCAAAGAAGCTCCTTTTGTGGTAAATGTCATAAAAGCTAAATATAACACAGGCAGGTTATATATTTGTTTTGTATTTATTTATTTACAATACTTTTTTTTTTCCCATTTCAACTATTATTATTATTTTTTTAATTTATTTTTTTTTTTTTTAGAATTCGACCAACCAAAGTTAGTATTTTAAAAATAGCTTATATATGAAGTTTTTTTAAAAAAAAAAAAAAACAAAAAACAAAAAACTTAAATCCATATTTTCTCTGTGCAACATGTGCCTGCCAAAAGAAAAGTGTCTTTCAAAATAAAAGACGAGTCCATTATGAGAGACATTAAGTATTTATTTATTTATTTTCGACCAGCTGTGTCCGACCCATCCATTACAGGTCCGCGACCCACTTTTGGGTCCCGACCCACTAATTGAGAATCACTGGCTTAGATTGCAATATAATGAATTAGAAATGAGCAAATTCAGTTAACAAGACCTCATTTACAAAACAGAAGGAGATCAACACAATATATTATTGAAGAAGACGCCATTTGTACTTATTGTATTCAAATGAAATTAAAATACCCTGGTTTGTCTTTCTGCAGGTTATTGTTTTTTTTTGTTATTTGCTGCTTTTTAACTCACATACTTCTAGGTCAAAATGTCAGGTTTTGTGGCACACACTCGTGCATTACTTTTGTCAGTTTTTCATCTCGTCTCGATGCATAAAAAAAGTCACACCGTTCCTGACACATGTGAAAGTCAGCTTATTTTCCCTCAGCAGGGTTTCAGGGTGGCTGAATACAGAGCCGTCATTGCTGTGGTGTCACACGGGGACATTTGAAGTGTGATACCGGGAACCAGGGCCTGGTCCCCACGCCGCTCTGAAACCAAACCTCCGTCATGCACACTCATGCCTCACTCTCAGTCTGACACACTCATAATACTTTCTGTCTCAGTGATATAATCGCTAATGATCTTTGACCTTTAACACTTTTTTTTAATGTAAAACCCTACACAGGTAAATGTAACTGTAACATGGACATAATGTCAACGTATGGGAGAAAAACTTTGTTCACGATTCATTTTGTTTAGCATTCGCTGCACTGATCAAGCTAATCCTCCACGTGTTCATGTTTTTGAAAATAATTTATTGTAGATTTTTTTTTTTTTTCTGCTAAAACTATGAGTTTGAGGACAAATACCTGCCTCGGAATAAAAAATGTAAAAAAAAAAAACAGAAAAGGATGATGGGATGTTTTTACTGTTTTGAGAGAATTTCAAATAAATAAATAAAGGAAAAAAATAATATTTACATATATTTGGGTCAATGACGTGACGCCTAAACATCCTGTCCAACTACATTTATTTAAAAAAAAAAAATAAATCAAAGGGTTTAAAATTCATAAAAATTCTCAACTGGTGGTTCAGGGCCCCAAAAGTGGGTCGCGGACCTGTGTGCAGTGGGTCGCGGACAGCTGGTCAAAAATAATGACACATTTAATGTCTCTCATGTTGGACTTTTGACAGGCATGTTGTTTAATGTACATTTCACAGGAAAATATATAGGATTTATGTTTTTTTTAAAAAAAAAAAAGAAAAAAAAAAAGATAATATATGTGTGTTTTCAACAGATGTTTTTTGAAAAACTAAATTTGGTTGGTTGAATTCTAAAAAAAAAAAATAAAATAAAAAAAATAAATTTGGTCGCGATTTAATGATCGTGGTAAAATGTGGGTCCCAGGGTTTTCATTTTATTTTACTTACTACATTACTTCTGTAATTTATTCTGCTATTCAAACTGTCAACATATCATGTGGTGCTATCAATCAAACTTTATTTCCTGCCCTATTTTTGTCATACTATAGTCGTGTATATGTTTTCAAAGTATTTCTATTTTTATTTCTATTATAATATTCATGCAAACCTCACCCGATGATGTCCATTTTAGAAACTATCATGTGGTGAAAATCCTTATACGTCATTGACTCATTTATATATTTTATATACACTGATGAAGGTGATATAAAAGCAATGTCTATAAGCCCTGGTATACGGTTAGAACAAAGTCAGCAACATCACAAAACTAGGAGAGCCCATTTCCGCCATTACAGAAACAACAACAAGAAAAATAAATAGAAAAAGTAAAATAATAATAAATTCTTCAGTCAAAATAATGAGATATTATCTCAAAATGATGAGATACTAAGATAGTTGCTGTGAGATATTGAAATAGTATCTCATAATTATGAATACATATTTTTTTTAATTATTATTTTACTATTCCTACTTTTTTTTTTTTATATATATATACTGGCGGAAATGGACTTCCATACAAAACTACATTTTGTCAGAAGCAACTACATTTTTGACAAAACTTTAATCAGGTTAAAGTGTAAATTATTTGACAAAATTAACCAAACACTTTAAGTTTAACATTAATATTTTTTTTAATTTTAACAACAATTCATGTCCATTTCATATATTTATGGCTTGCTAAATATATTCCTGTGTGCACAATGCTTTTTCATGCATTTCTGGCATTTATTTTTCAATAGTAATTTAAAAAAATATCCTGATAGATTAATTCGCAAGTTCAGTTGTTACTATAGTAAAAAAAAAATAGGAATAAAAAGCAAAAAAAATACTCACCATATTGTTAATCACTCGATCAAAGCTTTGAAAAACAAATACTGTCGTTTTCAGACTTGTTCTAATCAAGTTCTATTAGTTCATTACGTTTACCTGAAAATAGTCCAAAAGTCGTCTCCAAAGTGCGTGAGGTCAGGTGTGTATGGTCTGCAATCAACTCAATAACATTCATTTTTGAAGAATTTTGTTTCTAATTCAGTTTGTTTCAGTTAAGGTCATGTGACTCTTAAACTCCACTTCTTCATCATTCACCGCCTCCCCATTACTCACACAGGCACCCTGCAGATGAACTTCCACACTTTCATTAGCCCCAGCGACTCATCAGCCCCGAGAGAGACAACCTGTCAGGTAAGGCATTCATATTATTAATATTATTATTATTACTATTGGACAATGGATCTTTCTATGTATACGCTTTTATTCACAACATTTAGACTCAAAGTCTAATTATTTCTTTGTCATTTCATCTTAAACCTTAAGAAAGTATCTTAGCTGTCCTATTTTTTGTAAATAGGATGAAATTATATGTGTAGGTTGAATTGGTTTGTCACCTTATATGATATATAACCAGTTTTCAAAGTGTTTATTTTATTAAATATATTCACCTACAGTGTTTGCGTTACGCATGGTCTTGTTTAATCTGTCTATACACAACTCATTCAAGTATATGACACCATAAATAGGAATTCAACAAAATGAAATGTGATGTCAGTTCCAATATAACGCTTCAAATGTCTGGAGTTATGTCTCATTTTTAAACGATTATTGCACGCTGAAGTGTGAAGGATGATGATTTTTAAACACGTTTGTTTCTGTGACCTTGTTTGACATCTGCAGAGGGATCCAGAGCAACTGACGGATGCTTTTTGATCTTCCATTACGCCGCATGAAGCAGGTAAAGATCTGTTTTACTATTATTTATACTATGGGACACAGTGGGTGGGATGGTAGAGAGGGGCTTTAAAGCAGGGGTGTCAAAGCCATTTTAGTTCAGGGGCCAAATATGGACCAGTTTGACCTCAAGTGGGCCGTAGATATTAGGCATTATTGTGTCCCTGCCGGAACTTCACTTTTTTTAAAGTAATCTTTATTTATAGAGCGCTTTTCACAGGTAGAAACCACACAGTGCTTTACACAAATTTCAGTCTGTAACCAGTAATCAGTTCAATTCACTTTCCTTACCAGTTCCTGTGTAATTCAGAGGAATTTTGTGCAATTGTTTGTGAGAAATTGCAAGATTTGTGGAAAAATTCAGCGTTCTTTCCACAATTTGCAAACAAAAATGACTCCATTCATGTGATATAAATGACCAAATTAAATGCAAGCCCCTCATGATATTGTGGAGTTGGTGAATTTGAGATATGCACAACTGGATTATTTGGTAATTTACACAATAATTCATGTTTTCGGGCTGAATTAAAACACAAAAACACATTCAAACAAAGCAGGAATCAGTGATTCCTGCTTTGTTTGAATGTGTTTTTGTTTGATTCCTGACGTGTGATGATGTCGTTTTGTGAACAGTTGACTGTGAGTTAAACCAACATTAAAAACAAAGACCAACCACTATTGACACATCTTTTTCACTCAAACGGACCACATTGTTTTGGGGGCTGCTGTTGCTGGGGCGTCATGGCAACAAGGCCTGGGTTTGATTCCTGGGCTGGAAGCCTTTTCTGGAGCTTTCTTTTGGGGGCATTGCGTGTTCTCCTGGTCCTTCTTCTGCCTCGCACAGGGTCATCTCCACCTGTGGTACCATAATGTGAGCTGGAGATACAAAACAACACTGAGAGCAGACGGGTTTTCATCATTATTGGTTTTCCTCGGGGCCTTTACACTGGTTCGGCTCCAGTTTTCTGAACTGCGTGAGCGAATATTGAAGAAAGATGAAAAGATAATAAAGTACATACTTTTCTCAGACAGTCAAGGGTCCCTAAGGCTTTCTAATGCATTTTGAATAAGCACAGTCCCACAGTTTTCTGTTCTGATTTTATCAGGAAGTTAGAATTATTACATTTTCTTTTCAGGAAACTGTGGGAAGTTTTGGCGCAGGAGGTTGTCGTTAAAAAACAAGAGTAAAACCAAAGCCCCTACACCATAATGTTCCCCCGTCTACTTACCACAGAGAGTTATCAGAACAGATATCATACCGGTGTGCATGTTATAGTAATGCATGTTAATGATGAGGTTTCTGTTTCTGACATGTCGCACTGTAAGTGACCACAGCATTTACATGATTACACTCATTTAGACACATGGAGGAGGAAAAGAGTGGTTTGAACACACACACACACACACACACACACACACATTTTATATTCTTCATTATAAAACCTTTATCAATTTTATTTGAGATCTTTTTTGCACACGGTATTTGTCTGTTAACAGGATTACGTCAGTATGACAACATTTTAAATGAAGGTAGACCTTAGGCCGTGAAAGATTCTATTAAATTTCGTAGGGGATCCGAATCAATATACAGATTCTGGATCAGTAAAATCTCCATCTGTTATCTTTGGCAAAATTTATGTTGGGTTAGTTCCTCTGACATCACAGAGTTTCATCCGAATCGGATCCAGATCGTGCATTTCATCATGATTTAATTTTTTATAAAAAGGGGGATGCCCATATATTTGGACAAACTGTGTGGTTTTTAATGGGGATAGGATTTTCTTCCAAGCCTTGAAAGCAATTTATTAGTTCTCACGTTACTGTAATTCAGTTGCTTTTATGGGTACTTGTATTCTTTTGAGTACATTATTCAATCAGTAATTGTGCTTGTACTTAAGTACGTTCTAAAAGAAGTAAAGTAATTCATTACATTTCTACACCCAACTGTTACTGGGTAATTCATTTTTTTTAATTTTCATTTCACTACACATTGAACATAATCTACATGTTCTTAGTTGTTCCATTTCTGATCAACACCCAGCCACGTTCTATGGTTCAGATTGTGGTTTTTACCTATTATGTTGTTATCCACGTGGCACAATTTCCATGACACTGGTTTAGAGTTCAAACATTTAGCTTTTTTTGTGTTATTTTATTTTAAAAAGAATTGTACATTTTGACAAACCTTTTATTTTATACAGATGCCTTTGTGGAAAATAAATTCCAATTGTGCAAGATTTCATCTCTTTCTTTTTAAGTTTATACATGAGATGTTTACTGTATCCAAGGGAACCGTGGCAACGATTTATTACCAAAAATAAACGTGGGGGGTGAAAGTAACGAGTAACTTTTCCTTTGAGTACTAATTAACTGAGCTACTTTTTACTTGTACTTGAGTATTTTATGTATGACTTATTTGTACTTGAGTACAATTTCATTCAGTTAACATTACTTCTACTTGTGTAGGATATATCTACAGAAGCCCTAAAGGGCCATACTTTCATACATTATTTTTCCCTTCCTTTTCCCGTGATCACGACTTAATTTTCTCAAGATCTCGAGATAACGAGACTCTGCTTTTCCCGTGATAACGGTATAATTATCATGAGATCACAAAACAATAGTGTAGTACGATAAATCATTGCAGGAAACATCATTAACAATGTCAGGGAAGCAGGAGCACCAAATTTACTGTCTTCATTTGGTCATACTACAACTCTTATTTAGACATTTTTGATTATATGTATATCAATATTCATTAATTTTTGTTTTTTTAAAATCTTTTTTTAATTTTCAATACAACTTTCAAAAATACATTCACAAAATGAGATGAAAAACACTTCATCTCATATATATATATATATATATATATATCTCATATATATGTACAAAAGGATATTTGTATGACCAAATAAAGGATTTAGCTGAAATGACCAATAATCATATTGAAGATCAGCTCGTTGCAGCTTGTAGCTCATTGGCTAACGGTCACATAACGGTTAGAATGAGACATTATTTGGATTTTTCTAACTTAACTGAAGCCCTGATGTGGTATCTATATGCTTCTGCTGCTCTGACATTGCTACACTAATGATGTTTACTGCAATGATTTATTATACTACACTATTGTTTTGTTATCTCAAAATCTCCAGAAAATGAAGTCGTGATCACGGGAAAATGGAGGGAAAAAAAATGTATGAAAGCGTATATATCTGTACTCTTTACACCTCTGAAAATGACTCACAAGTACATTATAGCAGTAATTAGAATTGAGTGCAACGTTGCTGAATGAAACCTTTGGACAGACAATCATTCAAACAGTCAATTATTCCCACCCTGATACACCATGCATTTAAATAAATATAGCATTATTGTTGGAGAACGCTTACTGTAAGTACGAGAAATCCTCACAAGCCCTGAGAGAAGAAATCATATAGAACAGGGATTCTCAACTGGTGGGTCGGGACCCAAAAGTGGGTCACTGACATGTACTGGGTGGGTCTTAGACAGCTGGTCAAAAATAAATAAATACTTAATGTCTCTCATGTTGGGTTGGACATGTCTTTTATTTTGACAGGCCTGTTGTGAAATGCTTGTTGCACAGGCAAATGTATAGATTTATGTTTAAAAAAAGATGATATGGATTTATAACAATAATTTGGTTGGTTGAATTCTAAAAAAAAAAAAAAAAAAAAAAAAAGTGGGTCACGATTTAATGACGGTGGCAAATTTGGGTCGCAGGGTGAGACCAGTTGAGAACCACTGATATAGAATATCATTTTTTTATTTAATTGAAATGCCGACACGTGTTTGAGATGCAACTGATGAAAATCGGACCCCTTTTGTGTTTCATTGTCCCTATTTTAGGGAACATTACATGACATAACAGTGACAAGAGTGTGTTACAGGTGTGTATCCTGGCAGTGAGGTGGGTGTGTGGGTGTCTGAGCGTAGGTGGGACATCCAGGTGTTCAGAGGCTTCCCTGAACCTTTTTTTTCTTCTTTTTGGATTAGTTTCATTCTGTGTTGTTTCCTGTCAGCTGACTCAGAGAAACTTGAACTTATATGGTACGAGGCCGCCTCTGCACACAACGTTCTCCCACACACACACACACACACACGCGCGCACACACACACACACACACACACACACACACACACACACACACACACACACACACGCGCACACACACACACACACACACAGTGCTCCCATGTTGACCAAAAAATGCTCACCAGATTTTTATTATACAATAAATAATCATTTACTTTGTACACACTGCAAAAGAATCAAATGAACAGTATTCTTTGCACTATTTTTACCTGAATGTATGTAAACTCTAAACCAGGGGTTCTCAACCATGGGGTCAGGACACTATTTGGGTTCACGGGACACTGGGAGGGGGTTGCCAGATGCCTCTAAGAAACTAAGAATATATTATTTTGATCCAATTTTTGCTTATTTTTACCCTTTTTCTGCAACTACGCCAAACTTGCCATATTTGAACCTATTTTCATCACTTTTTCTTGCCATATTTTGGCTCCTTTTAATGCATTTTTTCTACATTACTCCCGTTTCGGCCACTTCTCCATCAAATTTAAATGCCTTTTCTGCACATTTTATTCCACTTTCAAGACATTTCCGGCACTTATAAACCCTTTCCACCACTTTTCCCACCTAATGTCACATATGTTGACCCATTATTGTCACTTTTAACCTCGTTTCACCATAATTCATGCTTTTTTTTGTTTTGTGCCAATTTAACCACATACATGATTTGTCATGCCCATTATTTGACACTCTATTTGACACTTTTTCTGTGGTTTTTAAAATCCCATTTTGGTCACTTTTAACCCATAGAACAATGGACCAGTATTTTTCTGACTTAAATGGAAGGAGCCCAAAAAGCTTTATTTCCCCTTATAGTAGATGACCCTGTCTTGATATGACTGTTCTTCAATATTCATGTCTTTGTTCAACCACCTTCAGGTGCAGTGGGGGTTTCGTTCTTTGCTAACTTTATTTTGGGGGTTCCGGGCTGAAAAGGTTGAGAACCACTGCTCTAAACTTTAATGGATTCACAACAATTGTAAAGAACGTAAAGTGTTTAATTGATCAGCTTGTTTTTTTTTTTTTATAGTTAAGCTCAGTTCATCACACAAACAATGAAGCAACGCCTGCAAACATGTTTTCTTCACTGTAGTAGGACTTAAGGGTGTCTTAAATGCTCAAAGAAAACACTCAAACTGCACAAACACACCCCTCAGGGTGTTGACCTATAGGGCAGCCTGTCTATGTTAACGTTCAGAGGATATACAGTGGATATAAAAAGTCTACACACCCCTGTTCAAATGCCATGTTTTTGTGATGTAAAAAAATGACACCAAGATAACTAATTTCACAACGTTTTCCACCTTTAATGTGACCTATAACCTGTGCAATGCAATTGAAAAACAAACTGAAACCTTTCAGTGAGGTGAAGTGAAAATAAAAAACTGAGAGAACGAGGTTGCAAATGTGTGCACACCCTCTTATAACTGGGGACGGGGCTGTGTTCAGATTTAACCAATTACATTTAAACTCATGTTAAATTGGAGTCAACACACACCTGTCACCATTTAAAGTGTCTCTGATTAACCCCAGATTAAGTTCAGCTCTTCTAGGAGCTTTTCCTGACATTTTTGTAGCCACATCTTCCAGCACACGCCACGGTCCGCAGAGAGCTTCCAAAGCATCAGAGGGATCTCATTGTTCAAAGATATCAGTCAGGTCAAGGGTACAAAAGGAATTAAATACAACATGGAACACAGTGAAGACAGTCATCATCAAGTGGAGAAAATATGTCACAACAGTGACTTTACCAAGAACAGGGCGTTCATCCAAAATTGATGACAAGACGAGAAGAAAGCTGATCAGGGAGGCTGCCAACAGGCCGACGGCAACATTGAAGGAGCTGCAGGAATTTCTGGCAAGTACTGGCTGTGTAGTACATGTGACAACAATCTCCTGTCTTCTTCATATGTCTGTGCTATGGCGGCAAGACGGAAGCCTTATCTTATGAAGAAAAACATCCAAGCCCGGCTTCATTTTGCAAAAACGCATTTGAAGTCTCCCAAACTCATGTGAGAAAATGTGTCATGGTTCAATGAAACCAAAGTTGAACTTTTTGTTCATAATTCCAAAAGGTATATTTGGCACAAAAACAACACTACTCATCACCAAAGAACACAATACCTACAGTGAAGCATGGTGGTGGCGGCATCATTCTTTGGGGTTGTTTTTCTTCAGCTGGAACTGGGGGCCTTTGTCAGGATTGAGGGAATTATGGACAGTTCCAAATACCAGGCAGTGTTGGCACAAAACATTCCGGGTTCTGTTAGAAAGATGAAGATGAAGAGGAACTTTACCTTTCAACACGACAGTGACCCTAAGCACACAAACAAATCAACAAAAGAATGGCTTTTGTAGAGAAGAGTGGGCAAATATTACCTCATCAAGATGTGCCACATTGATAGACTCTTACCCAAAAAGACTGAGTGCTGTAATAAAAGCCAAAGATGCTGCAACAAAGTAATAGTTAAAGGGTGTACATGTTTATGCAACCAGGTTATCTTAAATTTTTCATTTTTTATTTTTCCCCTTTAAAGGTTTCAGTTTGTTTTTCAATTGCATTGTACGGGTTATAGGTCACATTGTGCAGTATGCAGCGGTCACCAAACTCTTTATGTTGTAGTATTCTTTGGAAGCTACAAACCTGTACTGTGAAGGCTTCATTGTGCAACTAACTGGACGACAATACTGCATCATACAGCGTGAGATGCTGCTTATTATGCTTTGATGAGATTTGATTAAATAGAAGTTTGTATAATGTGAGTTATTTAAGTCATTGGACAACATTACACCTCCAAAGTTTCATTTCATTTCCAACACACACAATATTAATACATTTATAGGACATGCAAGATCGTATCTTTATCAGTTTTGGCAATACTTCAGCATGAAGAAGCCGAGGAGTGAAAAGGAAGATTAAAATTTTTTATTTTCCTGAGAGAGAGATAGAGAGAGGACAGGTAAAGAGACACGAAGACAGTGAGGTGGTAGAAAGATAAAGATAGCTGAAAGTAGGGAGATCCGTCAGCGTTTGTTTCCTCAGGATGTGGTTACCACGACGACTAAACGGCTCAGACAACATCACTATATGCTGGTCCGCTTTGACACCTGCGTGTGCGTGTGTGTGTGTGTGTGTGTGTGTTTGTGTGTGTGTGTGCACAGTAAAGAGTGAGAGAAACAAATAGGAAGAGCTTTGTGTGTGTGTGTGTGTGTGTGTGTGTGAGGCCAAAAATCAAAAAAAGAGCAAAGAAGCCTTAGAGTGTGAGAGAATGAAAAGGCCAATACTAACACAACAACATGCAGAACAGAAGACGAGCGTTCATGGACAGAAAACGAAGCGCAGAGGACTGGTAAAGCAACATAACTCATGTTGATAGGTATATTAGATCATAGTTATCTTATGTTTTCTCTTTCCTCGGAATATCTGTGACATATTTAAACTGTGTATAGATTAGTCTTATACCTAAAAACGTTAAAACTAAAGTTATTGATGCAGGTTAGAAAATAATAATTGAGAATATATTGCCATTGGTGCTTTAATGCTTTAAAAAGCCTATTAGAAGCAAGCAGAAGTTCCCGAGCAGCACTCAAAGTAATGCTATTCTTCTGCCATTCTGCCTTTTTTTTCTCTTCTTTGTAGCAGAATTTGACTTTTGTTTTTTTTTTAAAAAGATGCATCTTAAAGGTTTTAAACACAGCTCATGTTCTCTCATAGTGGGTGAGCAATCTAGCGCTTGTTTGAATTCTTCTTCACACTGACTCCGACATTAAAGGCTTCTTGAGTCTCGGCTGAGTTGTCGCTATCAGGTTATAAATCAGTCTTTGTGCAACTGTTGTAAAAGTCCTAAAAATTATAGATAATTAATAGGATTTATGAATCATTGGCTGCATGCTATGTTAGCTTTAAGTTTATTTGACACAACTGCTTCATTGATGTCATTAAATGATAACATTTAATGTGAAAATATGATCAGATAGCAAAGAACGACTGGACCGTATATGGTTCGCACCCCCGTAAAATCCGACACAGACCCGCTAACAGATCCTTTGTCCAAACGCACAACGGCTCAGTAACAGTTTGGATCTAGATTGCTGATCTGTATCTGATATGATGTGGCCCAGTCCCATTTCAACTTGAGTTTGGGCACAATTTTGTAACACGGGTTTGGTCAAAACCTTTAGAAAGTCAACAAAACAAGGGACTAATTTTACCTTGAAAGTCACTTCCATTTTAGCTTAAACTATGTGTTTGTTACGGCTGGTCGAGGCGCATTAAAGCGGATGCTTTCTAGCTATTTTCACGTCAAACTCAAAGATCAGGTGACTGACTTTCTAAGCGACTCCATTGAAAACAGTTGAATTCCTAATAGTGCCACTTCTTCCCTCTGCAGGTGTTACACAACAAAGCGATCCGTTATGGAAAAACAATCCCCCACATCGTCTGTCCCCAACATTGACCACCGTCACCATCATCCGTCCTCTCCTTTCAGCCTTCTTTGCCATCAGAGTGACGATCCCTGCTATCCGTCCTCTCAGCCTGAAGATAATAACACCCTCGAGATGTTTGGAACTGGAGGGGAAGAAGAAGAAGAAGAAGAAGAGGCAGGAAATGCACTCCAAGCTTCCAACACTTCCTGTTGGGGAATGAGAGAGAACAGTGGTGGTAACCAAGGCTTCCAAAGCAGCAGTGGCAGGAGTTCAGATAGAGAAGCTAGCGTAGGAGGCCATTTTGATGGAGATAGTGGGCTAAGCAGCCATTTTGAGGACTCTTGGTTTGGGAATGGGAAAAGTCAAGTTTGGGTGGACGGTTTTGATAATAAAGATGGAAGCTACAGCTGTGTCAGCAAGAATGGATTCAGGCAAAAAATCATGAATGCTAGCAGTAGCTGCATTTCCTACTGCACCAATGCAGATTATTATCAATCAGATTCACATGTGAGTGGATATGGATCCAGGTTCGGTGAGGATCAGTTTCAGTCCGCGGACCTCGATGGATCGTGGTTTCGCTCCTCGGTTCATGAACAAAACGACTGGAGAGGAACAGGAAACTCAACTGGGTGCCTCCCACAGAAATGGTCTACTGGCAAGTCCTACAACCAAAAACTGGATTCCTTCTCTGACGCGTTCCTCTCCCAAAGAAAGAGAGGCTGTCTGATGATTCCCAGTGGAAATCCCAACTGGGAATCTTCAGAAACCCCAGGAGAAGTCCGGTCTTCTGATTCCTACCCACCTCCATCCCTATCCTCGCCCGTTCTTCCCTCTCTTCAGTCTTTTCCATCCACTCCCACATTGTCCCACCCCGTGCCTTCTGTCCTCAGCCCGCCACCGACACCTTTACCCCCTCCATCCTACTCACCATCCAAAATGGACTCTCCTGTTGCTTCGCCGGGAAAAGAATCCCATGGCACACAGTTTTTCACTCCTCACCTACAGAGCACACAGATGGTGCACTCCTCTGGGACAATGTGGAGGTTTCCACAGTTTGGACAGGAGTCATGCAGCCTGAGGGCCTCGCATGGCCAGGACTATGGGAGCATCACAGGTGAGCGTAGGAAGCTTTTATTAGGGGATAATAAGATAATAAGACCACTGTAAAGGATGTTATAGCTTTTTCATACCTCACATAAACAACTTTGGCAAATTTTTTAATTCAAAAATGTAAACATAGGGTCATTCCATGTCATTTCACAAATGGCCCATGCACTTGGGTCTTAAAAAGATCTGAAATTTTACCAATTGTTCCATGATTCTTCAATCGGCATAAATCTAGTTTGATCTGATGAATACTTTTTGAGATATGGCCAATTTAGTGAGCTATGTGTTAACTTTCGCTCGTCCTTATTTTTCTTTCATTTTCAGCTTCCAATATCTCAAGAATTACATCATATAAGAAACTGATCACTGGTATAGTAATACAGCCCCACCTGCTCTCTCAGAATATACCAAAAGATATGCTATACATCCTATCTGGTGGACATACCAGCCCCTCAAAATTAGACAAAAGTTTGTTGGGGTTCAGGCTAGAACGTTTTTGCCTAAACATGTTCTAGCCTGAACCCCAACAAACTTTCTTCCAATTTTCTTGAGCAACTTTGCATATGTCTCAGTTCCCTGTCATTTGATCAGCTTTGAGCTATGAACATAGATTGTGCACATCACGAAGGATTAGTCACATCACATATACTGTATGCATTGGTTCTTCAGTGACAGTCTCTTGAAATCCAAATTTACTTTTTTCTTTTACTATTTTAATTGGCCCATATCTGCACGTGGGAATGTTAGAAAAAATGTGATCCCTGACACATATCTTAAAAAGTATTTATCAAATCAATCAAAGTAAAACTGTACAGTGTGCCTATTGAATAATTGCTAAACATTTCAGAGTTTTTTGACACCGAAGTACGTGAGATGTCCTGAAAATCTGTTGAAATGACATTGAATGACCCCATGTGCATTGACTAGAAATTGAAGAGAAGTTGCAGGTGATGACAGCACTGGATTTAATAGATTAGCAAATCATTTCCACTTTTCATACTGGTAATATGTATGTTTTTTTTATTCATTTTATTTTATTACCTTTTTTGAATGCATATTATAACAAAACTGCAACTTCTTCATTATCACCTTTAATGTATTTATATCTTTTTTTTTCTCCTTTACTTCCCGGTCTCTCAGCTGCACGTGATAATCTGGAATATCCTGAACCATCCAATTGTTCCTCCCCCCTCAGTCAATCAGGGGCCCTCTGGCCCCCCAGCAGCCCATCCCTGCTCCCTTCGTACCATATACACACTCAGTCACCTCAAGCCTCAAGCAAACCATGCAACACAGTGCCAATGTTAGCGCTTCACCAAGGAAGTCACAGAGTAGGAAAAAATCCAGCCGATTTGACTCAGCCACAGCTGCAGGTATGTATAACCTACTATTTCATCACAACAAGGGCCACAAATTAATTATTTTCTGATCCGAGGGCCACATTGTCAACATTTATGCCAGCATTTAGAAAAAAGACCAATCCAAACATTAATACAGGAAAAAACAAAAGGTTGGTGTGTGTTTTTGTTGTCATTTTGTGTGTTAGTTGTTGTTTTCAGGGTTTTCTTTGTCATTAACTGTGATTGTATTGTTGTTTAGTGTGTTTTTGGAGTTAGTTTGTGTATTTTTGTTGTTGCTTTGTGTATCTTTCTCTCATTTTGTGTGTTTTTGCTGTTGTATTGTGTGTTTTTAGAGTAACTTTGGGTATTTTTGTTGCTGTTTTGTGTATTAATCAGTCATTTTGTGTGTGGTTTTTTTTTGTTATTTTGTATATTTTTCTCTCATTTTGTGTGTTTTTGTTGTTGTAATGTGTGTTTTTGGAGTAACTCTGGGTATTTTTGTTGCTGTTTTGTATGTCACTGTCATTTTGTGTGTTTTAGGGGTCCTTTTGCATCTTTTTGTTGTCGTATTGTATATTTTTCTCTCATTTTGTGTATTTTGATGTCGTAATGTGTGTTTTTGGAGTCACTGGGTATTTTTGCTATTGTTTTGTATATTAATCTGTCTTTTTGTTGTCTTTTTGTATATTTTGCTCTCGTTTTGTTAGGTGTTTTTGCCGTTTTTTAATATTAATCATTTATTCTGGTTTTTTTTTTTTTTGTTACTTTCTTTATTCTTCTTTCATTTAGTGCATTTGTTGGATATTGTCTTATTATTGTTGTCATTTTGAAATATTTTTCTGTCATTTTGTTGAAATGTGTGGTTTTGGAGTCATTCTTTGCATTTACTTTGGGGGCCGTACAAAATTAGAATGAAGGCTGCATACGGCCCCGGGCTACAAAAACTTCCCATTCCTTCATACAAGCACTAAATTTACCAATCCAAGAAAAAAAGGGACAAAAAGCAGAACTTTTGGAAAAAGTTGCAACAGCAACAAAACCCTCTCATTGGTGTCATGGGCATGAGAACCAAATCACAGATGTCGATTTAACTGGAAAAGTCACTGTCACAGTGACATCAATGACTCACTCATGTTTGACACAAATTATTGTAGCTCGATTTCAAGTTCTTACTAAAACTCCAACACACATCTGAGTATGTTTTAGGCACTAACAAATAAGGGCATCCTGGTCCGATAGTTATATCAGCAAAAAAAGAAAAAGACATAAATGCTGTACGAATATCACATTATATCCATCTAAAGATCTCTGATTGAATAAAAAAAATGTTTTAATGGATTTATTGTGGTTATTTATCAGGTTCTTCTTATTTATTTTATAGTTTTTGTTTTATTCAATTGTAGCATATTCTTATGCTTAAGTTAAACTAGTGGTTATTTTTCACTTTAAAATATATATATATTTTAGTTTTTATTGGATTTATTGAGGTTATTTGTAAGGGTCTTCTAGTATATTGTTTATTTAATTGTGGTCAAGGTTAAAATGTATGTAACCCATTGGTTAAAAAAAAAATGGGTCAGTTTTTCTTTTGGCTACTGTTGCTGACTATTGTTCTCCGTTTGACTAATATCACTTGATCAAGCCTTTTTTAATATTACATACAAAATGATTAATAAAAGTATATGATCCGTGCTGATATCGGATCACATCATTATCCGTATCGGTCAATATTCAAGGTTGCATTCTGGGGTATCGTATCAGAATTGAAAAACTTGGGGCATCCCTAATATTACGCTCAGTTAATACACCATTTATTAAAAAAATATATGCATTTTCTTTATATATATGTGTATGTATTTCACTGTTGACATCTCACATTCTGAGGAAAAATCTTAGAAATGACAAGCAGTTTTTTACTCCTATTATTGCAGCATGGGACATCGTTTCCCAGTCTACTTCACTCTAGCAAGGGTCAAAGGTCATGCCACTTCACTCCTCTGCCTCTCCTCAACCCACGCCGTAAAGGAGCAGGACTTTTCTCCTCCATTTCATCTCTCCATCAGAGAGAGGACCAAACAACAGAAGAGCAGGAATGCACTGTGCCACCGTGAGTAAACAATGGGAAACACCAGCCGTCATTCATCTAATAGTGAGGCATTGTTGCTGTTTTTCCTAAGGGTGTAAGAAAAAAATCGATAAATCGCAATATTTTACCACGCGATTATCATATTGATACAAAAAATGTCGAAATCCATTTTTTAAAATCAGGTTTTTTAAGAAAAAAATAATAATTTAACTGCGCTAACATATGCATAGCACATAAACGCCTGGTCACTAGTTAAACTACTTCACTCCTCAATGCATTTTAGCATGGAAGTTAATTGCACTTTATTTTCATAAAACATACTGGGCACTTTTATAGATGTATGTGGTTACTTTAAATGATTTAAGAACTTCACAGAATCAGAATGTGCTGTAGAAGCAAAATTTGAAATTTGAATTTATTTGAAAAATTTAAACATACCACTTTTTTTTTCATATTGGTGCTTGAATTACAGTTTAGTTACCATTTACTTGTTCTCGCAAGTAAAAAAAAAAAAAGAAGCCATTTTGTACCTGTAAATGTGAAATTTGTGATTATTGATATTGCAATATGTCATATTGTTTAGTATCGGGATATATCGTATCGTGACATGCAAATCGTGTATCGCATCGTCAGATTCATGGCAATGCTCACCCCTACTTTTCTCACTCGCTTTTGTTTCTCTCTTTCTAGACATATCAATGTAGGTTCTGACTTTCAGGCAGATCTCCCTGCATTTGTTGACGTCAGCACATGCTCAGAGGTGAGGTCACCTGGTGGGGAAGCTTCTCAGGAGCATGTACTCTGGAAACCATGGGAAGAGCTGGAGGCAAACCCTAACGTACAGCAACAAGGTGGGCAATCAAAAATATGTGAATAGTGCTGTCTATAGTAACTGTTATTGTAGTCTTTCATTCTAAAGTCTCTGTAGGTTAAATGTGAGTATGTTGTAATTAAATAATAACAATAATGTTTTTTTTTTGCTTTGTTATTTAGTGGAGAAGCTGTTGGCCATGTGTAGTTCCAGCTGTTTACCAGGAGGGGGCAGCAACACTGAGCTGGCTCTGCACTGTCTGCACTACTGTCAGGGAAACACAATGGTAAATGAAAAGCTTTCTTTCTTTCTTTCTTTCTTTCTTTCTTTCTTTCTTTCTTTCTTTCTGATTCCAAGTTCCGCCTTTGTCCGATTACAAAATTCTAAAAAACAACTTTTCAATGAAAAAAGTTTACTTCATTCAAAAATAAATATTTCTAAATCAAGGAAAAAATTGTTTAAAAAAAAAAAAAAACACAACACCCACACACACCCAAACAAACAAACAAACAAACAAATAATTGCATTTGAAGACTTTTTTTCTTTGATTGAAAACATTTTTTTTTTTTTAGCTTTGATTGAAATGTTTTATTTTTACATTAAATAATAAGACACAAATGTACTACCCATAATATGGGCCAAATACAAAAAAAGGTGACATCAATAAAAACAAAACTTTTCAATAAAAAAAAACTATTTTTAATCAAAGAAAAAACGTGTTCAAATGCAATTATTTGGGTCTCAAATATTTTTTAGCATTTGAACACTTTAGTTTCGTTGATTGAAAAGTTTTTTTTGATTGAAGTATTTTTTTTAAATTTTTTTAAAGTATTTATTTTATTTTTTTTGATAGAATGATAGAGACTCAAATCTACCTCCATAAATGATGGAATAAATGAGTGATAACATACATTTTAAAGAATCCTATTTTGTAAATAAGTGGAATGAAACAGTATTTATTTAGTCATGGCCCGGGGGTCCAAATCTGGCCCTCTGGAGCATCAAATTCGGTTCTCAGGAGAAATAAAAAATGACAGAGAAACAATATTTGCAGGGGTTCACATTTTTCCAGTGCTTATTTTTCATGATTGCAGTCGTTTTTCATGGTAAACACTCAAAATTCCTACAATTTTTTTTATTTTTTTTTTAAATTAAAAAACAAAAACAAAAAAAACACAATATTTAATTTAATTAAACATAAACTGGTCACAAACTCTAGAAAATATAAAGTGAAGATCCTGTTGGGACTGATATCTGTCACTTATTGCTGACATACTTTGTATTTTATGTAGACATTACATACTGTAGAAGTGCAAACTAGGGCACAATGATGTTGAAATTACATAAAATCTGTGACCCACTTGAGGTCAAACTGCTCCGTTTTTGGCCCCTGAACTAAATCAGTTTGACTACCCTGATTTACGTCATCATTATAATGATGATCATTTTTAACTAAAAAACAACATTATAAAACCCAATTTTTTTAATGATTTAATTTGTTAATTTTCCTCCCTCTGTGCAGGCCACCCTGGACATGCTGTTGTTCTCACAGCCCTCACCAGCAGGAGACTATCACTACTCTGGTAACCATTGACCTCACACTTACTTATTAACACTTCAGTTCACATTCAGATATTTTTAATTGCATATATGTGTGAAAATGTGGGTTCAGAAACTTTTAGAAATTGAGGATTAGGTAATGCACATAATGCATTTACATGTGTGTATTACACAGCGTTGTACACTGTAAAACGTTGCTTTGCACGCAAAGGAATCTATTTCAGGCTTGTGCATATGAGACCCTCTCATAAAGCGCTGATGTAAGACTGATATGTTCTAGTCATCTTACCTCCCTCAACCTCCAGTCGCAACGCTCTGAATAACTTTAGGTTTCCTCTGCCAAATCATCAGTCTGCCTAGAAAAAGCCTCATTCTATCACAAGAAGCAGTCATTCCACACACGTTTAACACTGCACAGCTACATGATTCCACACACAGGCATAAGATTATTATTTTTTCTTTTCCTGTGAAGACTTGTTCTGAACTACTGAAGCAGAATTGCATGATATCCCAGCATGCAATTCATGACCTTGTGGTGTGTGTTTCTATTGTTTCTCATGCTCTCTTCCCCCCCATCCCCCTTTTTATCTTTGTCTATGTAGGCTGTGATTTTTGGACAGACCCTGAAAAGAAGCTCTTCAGTGCAGCTCTCAGGGCCTTTGGGAAAGAATTCTCATTCATTCAAAAAATGGTAAAAAAAAAAAAAAACTACACAAAGCTAACTATTTTATTTATATCTAAAACTAACAAGTGAATCATACAAAGCATCACACTTGACTCAAATTCTGTTTTAGTAAATGCAAAGCACAGTAAATATTTAAAAGTGTAGCATGATAATATAAAAAGCAGTGTATGTGTATGTGTGTTCAGAAGGAAAATATTAAAATGAAGAAAAAAAATGCAGAAGAAATAGGAAAAAATGTAGAACAAGAAGAAAAAAAGCAGAGAAAAAAAATATGAAAAAACAAGTTTTCCCCCTTATTTTGTGATTTGATATGTTATGTTTTGCTTCAATTTTAAAACATTAATTTGTGCAGAAACTACATTATAGATTCACAATTTATTTAACAATTTAAAGTCATCTGAAAGATGCTGCTAGACACTTTGTCATATGGTCATCTTGATGAAAAGTGCTGCAGCTTAAAGCTGCGGTATGTAGATTTGTGAGGCGCGCCACGCTCCACCCTTCCCTTCCTGAACGAACCTCACCGGTCTTCTTGTGCACGTGCACTTTGTGGAACTCTTTGTGACTGTTTCCTCCATAAAGACTAGTAACAAATGTAGGAACTTTATCTTGTGCTATTGGAGAATTTTCTGATGTTTTAGAGACATGAAAGCATGTATCACTCACTGCTGTGAGGACAGTAAGAGGCTCAGAGCTGCTCCTCGCACACAAGCATTCCGCCGCACACACCGACTCCGCGGGAGTCCGTGGACATGTTTGTACCTTTATTCTGTTGCTTCTCCACCTCAGACTTCCTTTTTCCTCTTGATTTGCTGTGTGACCGCTGTATCAAGAGCCGCATTAAAGACTTCTGCTGGAAGACATGCCATGTGCCTGTCCCTACTCTCAGATCAGGAACGCGCATTGACTTTTGACCAGCAACTCGAGCAGCCAATAGTAACGCTAAAAACAGCTCATGGATCGACCTGCTGGTAGAAAGATCTCTGATTGGCTGAACTCCAGCGTCACGCTCCTGTGTTTCTAAAGCTGTATTTACAGCGCCAGGAGAAGGAGAAGACATTCACTGTCCACTCAGAACACTTTGGATTACAATATGCAACACATTGTGATAACATTATTATGGATTTTTGTCCAATCAAAATAAAAAACAAAAAATTACAAACCTCAGCTTTAATGCTCACAATTGTATCATAAATGCACATAAACACATAGTTGGATATCATAAAGACTTTTAATTTATGAGCACAACAAACTTTACAGGTGTGTCATACGTATATAGTGTGGAATAGACACTGCAGACTGTGTGTGTGTGTGTTTCAGGTTCAAACCAAGACAGTGTCTCAGTGTGTGGAGTTTTACTACCTGAGCCAAAAGCTGCAGGAGAAGCAGAAGAGACACGAGGATGTGGAGCAACGGCAAAAAGTAGGACAATCATTTTTTAGGATCATTGTGTGGTGAATCTGTGTTTTTCAGTGTTGTTTCGACACATCAGGTTGTTATTCAGGCTGGAATGCAGCTCAGCAGGTTCATTTCAACATGTCGGCTTTTATGTGATCAAAATCTCCCCCAGGTGACGCCCCTCTGTCAGCCAGTAGAGAGACAGTATGTTCTAGAGGAGGTGGTCCCTGTGCCCTCATTGGCTGGATTCTTTCCCTGTAAACTGTGTGGGAAGTGAGTACAAATTAAGGATTGTGACGTTAAACTCCAGCACAAACCCACAGTGTTCAGACTGCTTGTCTTTTCCTCTCTCAGAATGTTCTACAAAATCAAGTCTCGAAACGCTCACATGAAGATCCATCGCCAACCACAGGAGTCCTGGATGGACAGGCGAGCTCAGCACCAGATGTTCCCCCAGCATCTGGCTCTCAGTCATCCCACCAACATAATGCAAAGTAACAACAGCAATGCAGATATTAATGTACAAAACTCTGTCAACAATGGCTACCCTAATGCTATGGACCCTAGCACAGCTGTGTTATACAGCTATATCACTTCTCCTAACTCTCATCATATCTCCAGTATCAATGACTCCTTGAAGAAGGAGCCAAGCCCAGTCTTTCCTTTGCACCAGTCGTGTGGCTCCTATGGAAACCAAACAGACCCAGTGAGCTTGTACTGCAGCCCTGAGGGAAGAGTGGGAATGAACCAGGCCCAAGATCAGCTCAACTGGGATCCTATTTGAACACACAAATATAAGCCAAAAGCTATGGAGGTAGGTTTGTGTCTTTATTATTTAATTAAAAAAAAAAAAAAAATTCAATAAAAGTTTACTTTAATGAAAAATATATTTTCAATAAAAGGAAAAAAGTGCTCAAAATGCAGAAAACAATGAAAAAAAGAAGAAAAAGTCAAGAAAAAAAAAAGAAAAAAAAAAAGAAAAAAATGGCTCAAATGCAATTATTTGGATCTCAAATATATATATTTGCATTTAAACACTTTTTCTTAAATTAGAAATAATTATTTTTGATTAAAGTAAACTTTTTTTTTTATTGAAATGTCTTTTTTTATGAAAGTGACATTTTAAAAATATTTTGAATAATAAAGGCACAAATCTACCTCCATAAAAAGCCCTCATACTTTCACTATGCTGTAAAACAGTGACTTTTTAACATATATTTCTGGGCCAACCTTAAATTTAAGAGTGCGGCACAGGAAATATTAGATTTTTGTTTAAAAAAAGAAAAAAAAAGCATTTTTAAAGAATACTGTGCATTAATTTATCGTTTATAGTGTAAATTACTTCTTGTAATACTTGAGTAAATGTAAATGATAGACAGTTGTTTTTTGTTTACATATTCTATTTGAATGATGTCCATGCATTTGACCATATAGGCATTTCTGGCTATAGGCACACAATGGGCCCCCGTTAGCAAGTAAAAGGTAGTTGACCTGTCATTAGCCCTAATGTGCTTTCAAATAAATATAACATACAAGATAAACTGTGTTTCATAAGCTGTGGCTTGTGTTTTAATTTGTTAGTTATGTCAAAATCGGGGTCCCAAACTACATCTGGCTTAGGGCCCCGTAAAGCTAGATCTGCATTTGATATCTCCATGTTTCTCTATTCCTCAGCATCTTTTATATTAAGGAAACAGCAGAGATTGGGGGTTTAGGGTGGAGAAAAGGAAAGGATTGGCAACTGCTGGGTGGGCATGCGCATGCAGCCACTTGTGGGCACTTCACCTCTTCTTCTCTCCTGTAGCTTGCGGGGAGGGAGGGTGGACGGAGGGCCAACAAAACGTTGAACTAAAATCCCTTCACTTCATTCTGATACAGTCAGATGACGTGTTATGACCTTGAATAGATCTGGTTCAGAATCAAAGTTCCAGGTGGCGCTGGGGGAGAGGAGGAGGAGGAGGAGTAGGGGGGGACGGAGCGTGTTTCTGCACAACATCCTGGCTCCAAAAGCCAGCCATCAAGGATGATAAGTGAATAATGATAAGTGATTTGTTTTTGATTCAGGCTAGCTCAATTTCAATAGCCTTGAGTCCCTTTCTCCGGCAGTAATCCAATAAGGTGGCCTTAATAACAAGCATTCAACTTTTACACGTTGGTTTCAATTCCGCATAAACTTTCCAAAGTAGCCTTCTGCTTAATTTTGAGTTTGTTCATCACATGAGTGCGATACGTCAGAAAGCTGCCTGCTCCAATCAGCAGCATGCCTGCTACCATAATTCCAATCATGAAGATATCGTCCACGTCTTTTACGGAAAGAATCGACAGTCACACAACTTGCCACTTGTTCCAAGAATCGAGCACATATCCAGCTGCAAAACATACAGGCAGGCTCACCACTGCCCATTCTTTTTGTCGAAAAAATGTGGTCGATTGCACTGAGAGACCAACTGATCAATTCCATAATTCCAGTTTTGGATAGAGATGCAAAGAGAGGCTCCTATTAGATTCACAAGACCAGACAAAACAGGACAGATAAGGGTGGGAAAGAGGGAGCAGAGAAAATGCGACCGCCTTCATCGAGGACGCAATGAAATAAAGTTATCGGAATTAAAAGAAAACAAACAGGGTGAAAGCTCTTTATTTAGACACGTCCAACCCGTTCAACACGTCAGACACACATAGCTTGTTTGCAAGACAGTCCTGTTGATGGTTAACTCGGGGGATGTCATGCCTGGAACTCTGTCCAGGTGTGTGAAGGGGCAGTGTCCCAGATTCTTCTGGTCCATGTCTGGCATATTCATCCGGCCCACATTCCACATGGAGTGATGGCACTTTGGTGCCTCGCTCCTGTTTGTCAAAACCTGGCCACAACCAAGTCAAGGACGGACCAAATAGATATAGTACCTTATTTATAGGTATAGGCCATTATTGGCTCAAATCCAGATTAGTTGAGGCTAACTTGCCATAATTAAGCAAAAATTGGCCCAAATAGGTTTCAAGATAACTCGCCCACATTTGTAGCATCAAATGCGGAGCAAATTTAGGCTCAAATCTATTTTGGAAGGGCCAGAAGAATGCCAAAAGTGCTATGCTATCTGGGATGTCACAGTTTCAGAAATGTATATTTTACAGCTTGGAAAAACTAATGTATTCATCATTTTGAAACCTTCATCCATCTTCGTTCCGGTTTAGGTTCACAGGGGTCTGCTGATGCTGGTTTACGGCTCTGAAAGGGCACAGCACAAAGTGGGGTTGGGGGGGGGGGGAGATACATCCTGAACATGGTTGTAGTCCATCATGGGCCAAACATGGACGGAGAAAGAACCAGTCACACTCCCATGGGCAATCTAGAACCTCTGATTTACCTATAGCCTAACGTACATGTTTTTTAGAATGGTTGGAGAAGACCGGAGTACCTGGAGAAAACCCACACAAGCACAAGGAGAACATGCATACTCCACAAAGAAAGGATCCAACCCCGGGGTTTGAAATATTTACAAATATTTGTTATTCATTTAATTATATAACAGAATAATGCCATTAATGGAAAAAGGAGTTTCTTTTTACGTCCTCACCTATAGAGATCTACTCACTTTGGTTTTGCTGCTGTTGTGAGTTTGTATTGGTCTTTTATTATTGGGTCACATGTGTTATATGCATTTCGTTTTTATTATTGTCTATGTGCGTCTAACTTGATCTAGTAAGTCTGCTTTCATTTGAGACGTGTGTGTTTACTCCTTTACAATCCCTGATCAAAGCCTTTGAAAGGTTGTTCCCCAAGACAAAAGTCAACCATGTCTGGCCCAGATTATCTGTCACAGTTTTGTTCACATGTCTGTCTATGTTATCATTTTGAAACACTGTACCTCCTACTGCTGCATGAAAACTTTTCAGTTGATTGTGTTAAAACACGGCTGTGGTGTACGTCACATCACCTCACTGAGAAAGGCCCAATAACCTTATCAGGTAATATTTTAGAGTGAATGTTCATTGCTTTTATGATCTTGTGAAATTGAACCAATCAAAAAGCCTCCCACTTTGAATATATGCTGTGACAGTAATTTCGTATTATTTTCACACAGCAAGGATTTTAGAATAGGAAAAATAAGCTAAACAGGACGAGCAGGGTTTGATATTTGCATGTGATTATAAAAACAGATGCTGAAACGCAGAAGTGTCCCAGCTGTGAGAATTGTAGGCGCTTGCATTGCCGAATATAAACTCATTTAATCTTCTATTGTTTCACAAGAAAGAAGCATTTTTTTAATGTTAAAACCATTTTATTTTATTTCATTTTATTTTTAAATTTTTTCTCCAACTACTTCTTTAAATAATTTAGACAACTCATAAGTCAAAAAGTTTTTTTTTTTTACCCTTTCTAATTCTACACAATTAATCAATAATTATCAAGTATTAAGAATATGAAAGGAGGATTTTTTTTTTCTACAGCTTGTAAATTTGTTTCCAAATTACTCATTTTCCAAAACTGTGTCATTCAACATATTTCTATTTGAATAAAATATTGTTTTGTTAATTTAAATTTACAATCTTGAAAAAAAAATCTGGTGTAATTTTTCCCTGACCTTTAAGCTTTTATATTTGGTTACAATTCCTTGAGTTATTTTAAAGATAAATTGTTTTTTTTTTTTTTTTTTTAAAAAAAAAAAAAAAAGCTGCAGTAGTTAATTCTGCCATCGATTCATAATGTGTGTTCCAGTAAAGAATATAGATTTGTGAAGTGTTGTATCTTTGAAAAAGGAACCAGTCATAGCTGCTCTGTAGGTGATTAACAGTCACAGCACAGCAGTAACATTACATCATGTTTTACACTTATGAAAAGATCCCATAAAGATTGCAGTAGCTGGTCTGGTGTTATGTAGCGTGTTGGCACAGTGTGTCCGAGATGAATCAGCTTCAAAAGGAAGTGCATAAAAACAAAAAGATAGGTACCAATCATAACTACTGGAGGACTGGTGAGAGCGCCAGTGCAAGCTGTGGTCTGGAGTTCAGTTAGTGAGGGGGTCAAAGGTGGTCCTTACAGAGTCGGCTAGAGCAAAAAGCAATCATATCAGGAATCTTATCAGCAATTTGTAAGACTTAGAGATAGTGAGGGGCTTAATCACTAATAAATTCTAAGGTTTGTAACCTTGAACTGATACAAACTCTGAAAAATCAGTCAAACCTGTGACCACACCCTATGTTTTTAACCTTTTTTTTTTTTGTTCTTTTCTCCAACCTGCAGTGATGGTTTGAGATTTGCCATTTTTTCCCTAAATGTAGAAGGTACGGGTTCTTCGAGTGTGGGTTAAAGAGGAAGTGAATAATGGAGCATTGGTGTCTGATGTGTACTACTGGCACAAAGCAGAAATACAAACTGCCTGTAATCAAATCCATCCCTTTTCAGGAGTTTTCTGATCTTCACAGGCCCTCTTTGTTCACCTGGTTTCTCTTGTTTTTGTATGTCACTTTTCTAAAATGCATAAAGCCCTTTTTTACAAAAAGAGAAAACAGAAGAAATTAGGGCAAGATGTATTTACGGTATTTATTTTGAAACTAATATGTTTTTTTTCTTTACAAATGTATTACCAACATCCGAAATATCATTATTCTCATGTTTTGATTTTATGTATTGGTGCATATATTGTTAATAATGTATAAAAGTCAGCTTGCACGCAGGATTTCCCACCCATACCAAATATTCCCTGTTTGTTACAGGGCGTGTCTTCTGCTAAGTTATCTTTTATTTGTCATATACATCACAAGAGCACCAGTACTTATTTAGTTGTTTCAGTTTAGTCAGGTAAATAGTTATTTAAACATATCAACATCCCCTTTTTTTTTTTTTCTACTAGTATCACATTCTCAAAATCCGCACTGTTCAACGATTACCTAAACACATAAAAGAAATATACAATTTTGACTTAATATAATCTTTCTGACACATTTCTACTTTATTTTATGCTGTTGAACATGAACTGTGTACTTCTCAGGAAAAGACACACATCTTTTGCACATGATTTACACATGATGTATTTTTTTTAAACAGGTAAAACAAGTTTCAATTGTACATGCACAAATAAAAATATACATTTTTTTTTCATTACTCAAAAGTGTTGCCATAGGGTTAAAATGGTAGAATACTTGTTGTACTGTAAATAGACATAATGCATCAGCAGTATGATTTAGGAGATATACTGCAAACTCAATAAGTACTGTATAAGTATAAGTACTAACTAATGTGAATGCACTACATACTAATTTTAACGTCAGTCTTAATATGAGTAGTACATTATAGTATGCCATTTTAAACACTGACATAGAGGTTGTTCCACTATGAAATAATAGTTGAAAATTATGTGTTTGCCTTATTGATTTATTGCCTAGTCATTTCTTGCAGAATTCCAATAATGAGCTTGAAGAAATTTTAAACATATGTACCACAAAGTTGTCTCCTGGAAATTAACTCTGTAGAATAGAGCATCAGAAGCAGGGGTTCTCAACCTTGGGGTCGGGACCTCAAGGTTGAAACACTGGGAGGGGGTTGCCAGATGTCTTCAAGGATGAAAAGAATATTTTTTCAAAAATGTACTTATTTTTACCCTTTATCTGCAACTACACCAAACTTGCCATATTTTAACCTATTTTCATCACTTTTTCTTGTCATATTTTTTCTCCGTTTAATGCATTTTTGCTACATCATTCCCATTTCTGCCACTTCACCATCAAATTTTAATGTCTTTTCTGCACATTTTTTTTCAGTTCAAACTAATTTTTTCTATTTTTAAATGACATTACCCCAACCCTCCTTGCCCCACTTATGCCACCTAAACCAATATTGACACTTTGAACCCCCTTCTTTATACCACTTTTTTGTTCAGTTTTGGCCACTCTTTTTTGCAACTTTTAACCAATTTCTGTGTTTCAAAAAAAAAAAAAAAAAAAAAAAATCCCATTTCACCACTTTTCCACCATTTTTGGTCACTTTTAATCCTTTTTTTCCCCCCTGATTAAAACAAGGATTAACATCTTTAAGTTGACTATATCAGTGGTTCTCAACTGGTCTCACGCTGCGACCCAATTTTGCCACCGTCAATAAATCCCGACCCACTTTTTTTTTTTAAGAATTCAACCAACCAAATTTAATCTCATTAATCCATTTAATCTTTTTTTTTTTTTTTTTTTCTTTAAAACATAAATCTATATATTTGCCTGTGCAATAAGCATTACACAACAGGCCTGTCAAAAGAAAAGTTTCTTTCAAAATAAAAGACAAGTTCAACCCAACATGAGAGACATTAAGTATTTATTTATTTTTGACCAGCTGTCCACGACTTACCCAGTACATGTCAGGGACCCACTTTTGGGTCCCGACCCACCAATTGAAAATCACTGGACAATTCACTATGGCGCAAATAATAATAAATTTCCTGGATAACAGTGGATATTATTCAGATAATTAAATAAATAAATGTGGTTATCACAGATTCATAGAACAATAGACCATCATTTTGCTGACTTTATGAATGGACCCCAAAAATCTTCCATCTTTATTTCCACATAACTGTTCTTCAGTGTTCATGTCTTTGTTCAACCACCTTCAGGAACAGTTGGGGGGGGGGTCCCTGGTGTCTGGAACCTTTATTTTGAAGGTTGTGGGCTGAAAAGGTTGCGAACTACTGCTCTCAGAACAGCATGTATTATTATTATTATCATCATCAATATTATGTAAGCACAGGTGGGCTGTCCTTGTGTGGAGCGCTTTAAAACGTGCGCGCTGTCATGCGCTCCGCTCTGATTGGCTGTTAGTGTCGAGGGGGCGTGTCACGTTTGTGTCATGTGAGAGAAAGAGAGAGAGAGCGAGAGAGAGAGAGATTAAGTGAAGGCAGGCGCACCACAGACTCCTATATCCGCCACAGACGGTGTCAGCTGCTGCTGCTAGCTGCGTTAGCCTCAGCTCACTGTTAGCATTTAGCCTCTAGCTCCTAAACTTCACATGAGGGAGTGAGCTGAGAGAGATACACAGTGTGTGTGTGTATGCGTGAGTTTGTGTAAGTGTGTGTGTGTGAGTGACAGCCTGCGGGGTCGACACTGAGCGTCCTGAAGTGACTCTGAACCCTCTCACAGGACTGTGTGTGTTCATTAAACCTACTTATCTCTGTGCTCATCAGAGTGACTCGGTGTGTGCGTGCGTGAGCATGTGTGTGTGTGCGTGAGGTTAGGAAGCAACGAGGCAAAACCATCAACAATCAGTGAGAGCCCGACAGTTTACAGTCGGTGTCTGGTTACTTTGCAGCGGATTACCGACACACCACCTACCACTACTACATGTGAGTACCACGACCGACACTGGAGCACAGTCTGTACATGTTTGTGTTTGTGTCAGTGTGGTCACAGATGTTCACTAAACAGGCATTTGCTGCAAACGGAGGTTTAAAGCGACACTTCACCCTTTTTTTTGGGTCACTTTTTTTAAAAACAAACATGAACTTAAACGTTTTACACCTTTCAGTTGAACCGTGTGTTTAATATTGTGTATAAAATGACTAATTTAAGGTTTAATAAGTTAAAAGTAGGTGCAAAAGTAATAAGAACTACATTTCCCATTGTGTGTGTAAGAGCAGGAAGGAAAAGTTTTGTTTACAAGCTGAAACTTGCATGTTGTTTAATATGTCAGTTTTCATTTTAGCATAAGTGTCAAACTGGGGTCCGGGGAACCAGCCATTGCTTGGGGTCCATGATATATATATATATATATATATATATATATTTTTTATTTATTTTTTATTATTATTATTATTTTTTAAAGTGTATGTTTCATTAGACATGTGTATTATTGAATATGTGGTATATGGATGGATATGATGTGCTGCTGTATCACTGTGAGGTGCAATGGTGTCTCAATGAATATGAAAATGTGCATAAAAGTAGTCCTAAATTTTGTTTATTGGTAATACAGTAAGCACATCTTATGTTGTCTATAAGACGAGCACAGAGGGGTATTCCATAAAGCGGGGTATGTTCAAACTCTGAGTATGTTCAGGCTCAAATGAGGGAAACTACTCTGAGTATCCCATTCCTAAACCCGAGGTATGTTCTTCTATGAGTATGTTACCATGGCAACATTGTCGTGAACTAAACCTGGTCGCTGGCAGGTTTTATCAAAGAAATCCTGGACTGGCTCCGCCCACCTGAACACTCTTCTCTGAAACACATTAGTAACATTACACACCACAGACGTGCTCACATCATTACTAATGTTGCGTTAATTTACGTTTTTTTTTTTGTGTGCAAACGGTAGTTTTCTTTATAACATTGTAGATGTAAATCATTAAGTGAAAGTCACTGAGAGGTTGATCTACATTAAAACATCTACTGACGTCTGTAGTAAAGTTCACTGAATACAAACCTGTGGATAATATAAAGGAGGAGATGACAATTTAAATGAATCCACTTTTAAGGCTCGATTGTTGTTTTATGTTGTTATACAGTTAAATCTGTAACTCACACCTCTATGATGATATGATGGCACAGTGAATTGTGACGCTGCTCTTGAAAGTGCCGGGTCGCGGGTGTGCGGGCTCTCTATGCAGCCATCCTATGCTGCTGTCACGTCTCCTCAGACACATTTTATTCATATTATTCACCGCTCGTCACGTCACTGAAGAGATAAAGTGATGAAGCGACCAAAAAGTGACTAATAACGGGTGATTTAAGCCACTATAGTCACTGAAGACTGAACACACCTTTAGAACAGGCTCATATTCCTCAAACACCGGCTTATTTCAGCCATTACGGTGAATAAAACACTATTTTCCGGGTGGTTGCCATGGCAGCTCAAGTCATCTTCGATCCATTGATGATGGCTTTTTATCACGCGCGGGCACGTCAGTAACCCAAGGTTTACATACTCAGGGTTGATTGACCCACTTCATACCAGCTGTAATGGAATCCGATACCCAGAGTTTCCCATCGCGGGGTATGTTGACCCAGAGTTTATGGACAGACTCAGAGTTTGTTAACCCTCCTTTATGGAATACCCCTCTTGTATTCTCTAACTTACTTTTCACAACGAAGATTGTAAATATTTAAGTTGAGACATTTGTTGGAGCTATTTTCTAGGTTCAAATAATCATTTTACCTTAAAGTGGTTAATTAAGTTACTGTTTATTTAAATATAAACTTGTTTCTTTTTGTGTGATTTATTGATTTGATAGTTTGCTAGGGCTGGGCAATATGGACCAAAAACTCCTATCTCAATATTTTTTCCTCAAAATGTCAATATACGATATATATTTCAATAATTTTAATTCAAACAAATGAAGTCTGACCAGAAAGACAATCCAGGGTTAGATTTGCTGTTGCAAAATGCCACACAGGCACATTTATTAACAAACACAATATGTGCCACTTTAATCTTTTTCTCTCCTAAGGGACAGCACGTGTGAGTGAGTTCTGTAGTCTGGCTTGTTTAGGGCAAGGTCTGGGTTAGGATGCACTTAGAAATCCATCAAACTGAGCTTTTGATGCTGTTCTGAGAAGTAATGAAAGCAGCAACTCCCAAAACATGAATTTTAATACAAAATAAGCTATAAAATAAAATATATTGTATTCATTATAGATGATATAGTAATTTTCTTAATTGCCAAAATAGGAATCTCAATATTTCTTGAATCTCAATTTATTGCCCAGGCCTATTCAGTGTATAGATACTGGATATGACCCACTGCTGTATCACTCTAGTGCAATGGCTGTCTCAGTGGCTATAAAATCATGCAAAAAAGTACTTCAAACTTGAAAAAATAAAATAAAATATATATATTTGTGTCTACAAGACTAGTGTAGGTTCTTTTTCCACTACAAAGATGTTAGATATTTAAGTTGAGTCATTTGTTGGAGCTTTTTTCTAGGTTTAAATAATTTAATATTTTACCTTAAAGTGGAATTTATTTATTTGATAGCTTGCACTGGGTACATTCTAAATGTTGACGTGTAGGCACTAGGGCTGGGCGATACGGGCCAAAACTCATATCTAGGTATTATTTTCTCAAAATGGCAACATACGATATAAACTTTTTTTTTTTTTACCAATATAAAGTCTTACCAGAAAGACGATCCAGGGTTAAATTTGCAAAATGTCACACAGGCACATTTATTAACACATTTATTAGTTCAGGTTCTCTTTAGGTTCTTTTCTACTACAAAAATCTGAAATATTTAAGTTGAGACATTCAAAGAATAGATCGTACCTTTGGCATTTAGGGCGACTGACATTTAATTGATGTGACGATTATGAGGGAGTCCTTGAAAAGTTTTCTACCCTGTAAAGTTATCAGTTAAATGTGGAATTGCAAACTAGGGCACTCTAATATAACGTCTATAATCTGTGACTCATTGATATTTGACCCCTGAACTAAAATTAGTTTGACATCCCTGATCTTAGGGCACTTCAAACTACCGTCTTTCATCACTATACCGTATGTCTGTTAGGGCTGGGCAAAATAATAATGATCGAAATAATAAAATTAACAAAAATGATTTTTGTTTTGCAAATTCGAGTTAAAAAAACAAAAAACAAAAACATTTTTTTTTTCCCACCACAGTTCTTTCAGACTTTTTTGCGTTCCGCTCTTGTGGGCTACCGTAGCGCGATGTGAGCCAGTCCCCTCTTTGTTTACATTTGTTTATCCTTTGAGTAGGCTATATGTGTGCCACAGGTATGTTTCATTTTTTATTCGCATTATGCTGAGATGCTTTGGGGAGTTTATTTTTTTAATTAATGTTAAGTTATAAAATAAAATTCTTAATCAGAAAATTTAAGCTACTGTGAAGTTGCTGTTGCACTTTTGCTTAAACCTGGGTTAATGCTTGAAATAGTTGAATGACAGAGCCTCATTTGCTGTTTATTTTGGGATTGTTCTATGCATTTTAACTCTTGAGGAAAATCAAAGCAATAAAGTTGCACTTTTGACAATATACAGTATCTGATGTCTGCAGTCATTTTAAAAAAAAATTGAAAATCGAAAAGGATCTCGAATTTTTCTTTAAAAAAACAGAGATTTTTTTTTTCCAGGCAAAAACGCCCAGCCCCTAATCTCTGTGTGAGTCAATCTGGTGTTGGAGTTATGTTTTCAGTCGAAATTCAGTCTCTGTTCTTTCACCTTTGAACCTGCTGTTGTTGTGTCAGAATCCTTTGTTTGTTCATCCACAAATCATCTGCGTCAGGAGAAGATTTCCACACACACCAACACACACACACACATACACACTTGACTTGGCACATCTCACATCATCACACAGTGCTGTGGATATGGCTGAGCAGTGAGCACTGATCAAATTAGGGTCATTGATTAAACACAAACAGAAGTTGTACAGCATTATGCAGGTGGATTAAAAAAACAAAACAAAAAACTTTTCAAATGCATGAATGAAGCTGACCATTAAGTTCACGTTTTTTAAGGACATCCCACGCACTCGTTTAAAAAAAAATCAGAATTTTTTACCAATTGTTCCTTAAATATTCAATTGGTACACCTATTAATACTTTTTGAAATATGGCCAATTTAGTAAGGGGGGTAATATTCGATTTTTGCGCATCCTTTTTTTTCCTTTCATTTTTAGCTTCCAATATCTCAGGATCTGCACCACATAGGAAACTGATATGTGGTATAGTAATACAGCTACACCCACTCTCTCAGAAAGGGTCAATGAAAATAGGGTTTTTTTTTTAGATTTCAAGAGACTGTCACCCAAGAACCAATGCATATATGTGACTGACCAGTAGTTCTATGAACAGTCTATGTTCATAGATCAAAGCTGATCAAATTACAGGGAGCTGAGGCATATGCAAAGTTCTTTACTGAAGGCCCAAACACGTTCCACCCAACAAACTTTTTTCCAATTTTGAGTGATGGACATGTCCACCAGATGGGATGTATAGCAGATATTTTTGTATATTCTGAGAGAGTAGGTGGAGCTCTATTAGTGTACCAAATATCAGTTTCCTATGTGGTGTAGTTCCTGCGATATTGGAAGCTGAAAATGGCCAACTCACTAAATTGGCCAAATCTCAAAAAGTTTTCATCAGATCAAACTGAATATGTACAGTGTGCTTATTGAATACAATTGGTAAAAATCTCAGATTTTTTTTAGACCGAAGTGCTTGGGCCATTTGTTGAAATTACTTTTATGATTTTAAAGTATTTTATTTTACATTTTAATTAGACGAGTTGACTCGTGTTCGTTGCAAAGTAAGACTTATTTGACGGCTGTTAAGATGTTAAAAACTTTTGAAGGAGTTGCACATGAATGCACAATATTTTCTTTAAACCATATGTATTGATCCACAATAAACTGGTTGTATCAGCAGCCCTATGCAAGCATTTAAATGATAGTGCTGAGAGATGATAGACTGAGTTCACGATACGATGCAATCGCCGATAATGGGCTCACGTTAACGATAACAAATTTTGGAAAAGGAAGAAAGACAAAAAATTGCTGTTGTAGAAATAACCATGCTTTATTTGACTTTAAAGGTGTGGTATTATGCTATTTTTCACCCATCTCCATTTGTGCTAAGAACCCCAGCAACTAAGTATGTGAGGTTTATTTTCCCAAACTCGCCTGTTTTCCAGAATTTTAGCCCTCTGAAAGGTGACTTTCTGAGCAGTTCTAAAAACAGGCTGTTTTGGGGTTTACCTGTGCATATTCATGAGTAGGGGTGTCTGTAGACGATGACTTCATGCTTCGCTCTTGTGAGGGAGATCAGTGATCACCAAAGCAATTTTCTTTTTGCTATCCACACACTGTTATTGTTTTCAGCCAAAAAAACTGCACATTACAGTAAAACACATTGATATTCAAGCGGCTATAGTGATTATGAGTTCGTCTCAGCGCTTCATAAGCTGCTGAGTCACTTTCTTCTCCTCCTCCTCATCTCTATTAACCACAGGAATAGTGCATTTAAGGTGATAATCATTTATTTTGTCCAACCGCTGCATTGCATTGTGTCACAAACACGTCAGATCAAGTCAAAGGCAATACGAGGCGATATAACGGGTACTAAAACCGGAACTGCTCCATGGGTGCTACATCGTGGCTGCTCACTGCTCTTCAGGGAGAGGTTAAATGCAGAGAACACATTTCGTGTATGTAGCTTTACATTTATGATAAAGTACAATATATAACCGCAGTGTTTGTTTTAGCTGTGAGCTAGTTTGAGTGGGAGGAGCTCACATTCTTATAGGGTAGGAGGAGCCATGATTATCAGGAGGAGGAGTTTCCGCTAGGTGACGTCAAGTAGTGGGGAAAATCCAAATTGCCCATTTAGAGCTGACTTTTTATAAAATGTGGAATAACAAAGGAGGGAGGAAACAGAACTTTTTCAGCTTTGGCCTTCTGAACGAGGCTAAAGACCTGTAGGTTTCACTTTTGCTTTGTCGGGTTCTGGTCAAAGCTTGAATAAGGTTCATATCATAAATGGTCTGTGTTTAAAAGCAAATTGGCGACACAAAAAGCCAAAACTAAATATTGTCTTTCTTTTCTTTCTTCTCGTCCTCTGCACCTGCTCATTCATTCTCCGTTTTTTTTTTTTTTTTTTGGTCGACTAATCGCTACCATTTCCTTGGTTGACTCCAGCGCTACTTTACAGTGAACTTGTTTCTCTCCGTTAGTCCTGGGTTGAACTATCGATCTGTCCGAGGTGCTCCTACTGACAGTGTGCATAAGCCATAGAGTCTGTCATTATGTCTATGATCAGTTTCTGTTCCCCAAAGATTCCAGCAGACTTCCCCAGGAGGAAGAAGATTATGGAAGATATCAGTGTAGTTTCACTTCCACATTATTCTGTGGTTTTTTATTCCTTTCGGTTAGCAAATATTGTATGTTTAGTTCATTTTTTTGTTCTGTTTTTTTGCATTAATCACTTCATTTATTTTTTTTTTAAATTGTGGTGTGTTTGAAATGAAACTTCTAGGTTTAGTTACAGTTGAAGTCCTCTTTGCACATGGCAATAAGGAAAATATTTTCAACTAAGATGTCCTTAAACAAATGTATTCAAGCTTATTTTATGGTCATAAACTACAGAAGTATAATGATGGGATTTTTAAAAGTCACAATCACCATACTAAAGATGTTTTGTGTTTTAATTTGTATCGACAGAATTGATTAAATAAAGTTCAGTGTAATATAATAAAAGTTGCAGCCCTAATTTGATAATTACCCCTTTACAAAATGATTAACTATATGAACTACTGTAGTTTACATTTCATCAAATTGGCAGTAAAATAACAGCACAGTGATTGTGAGCTCCTCCAGAAAAAGAAATAGAAGTTGGGTCCTTTTAGATAATTTCTGTTTTTTCTAAATACTTTTTCTCTCGAGGAGTGAGTGCAGCAGCAGCAGCAGCAGCACATGGAGTATCATGTTGACAGAGCTGCTGACAGACATCAGCTGGCGGTGGATGTTGAGTGACAGTGAAAGTGAAAGTCCAAATGAAGCATTTCAATACACAAGTGATTGTGCTTTTGGTGGAAGAAAGGTACATTATTAATGAGTGTTTTGTGTATTTCTTAGGGCCCTATAAATTAGTTTTATTTTGTTCCATATTCTGTCTTTATTTTTTCCCAAATTCCATTTTTTCCACTTTAATTTATTAAATTGCGTTTTTTTTTTAGAAATATTTATAATTTTTTAAAGAAAATATTAGTTTTTAGCACCTGTGAGGAAACAAACTAAATACTAATAAGAAAACTCATAATTAAACAAAAATGCATGTCAAAAATGAAGTAAGATACAATTAAAAGGTAGATATAAGTTGTAGTGACATACAAATGATTAAAAAAGGAGCAGTCAGAATAACCCATCTCATATAAAGATGTATAAGAACAGCATTAATGTCACCCAATGTCCTCTCAGGGATCAATGGTTTACTGAATCCGAGCAGGTTTATTGATTAAGTTTTGATCAACTTAGTTTAAATTAACCTAATGTAATTCATCCTATCTTCTGTAGCTCTGAGATGTTAGAATGTAACATTCTAATAACGTTGCTCCAATGGACTTTTATTTTGTAAACCGGAAGTTGCCACTGAAACGGTTGCAAATGAGGTACCTTACGAGACACGGACAAAAGGCTGGATTAAAAAGAACTAAAGGACAACACAGACTGAGTTATTCTTAGTTAGCCAGGCACAACAGTTCTAACACTGAGCAGGGGAAGATGATTAAATCTGATGACGTTCTCACGGAGCGCCGCTGCGCTACACAAAAAACATGCAGAGTTTTTACAGGCACAGCAAAGTTAAACGGGCACTGGAGGCTCTGTAGTTAGACGGTGTTTGTGGTGGTTTAAGATGAGTTTAATGCAGTCAGGAAAGGAAGGGAAGAGCGGTGCATCTAATAAACGGTCCCCGGAAACATGCCCAATAATACTAACCAAAAACGAGGAAACCGAACAGACGATGTCGCTTAGAAGAAAGAAAACGCACAAAGCAGAAACGCGGCTGTACTTTGATTAACAAAAAGTCACGTCGAACACGGCACCAGACACACAAACCCACTCCTTGCCGTAAACGGCAACAGGAAAATACTCAGTAGGGACACACACCACGCGGCAGCAGCCCACGCAGCCCAGGAGGGCGAGACGTGCTCGCAGCTCCCACCACAGGTGATGGACCAAAAGCAGTGAACCGCAGAAAAAACACGGCAGTAGTGGAGTCCGTTCAAAGAGTAGCACTCGACCATACACGAGAAGAACAAAAGGGACTGGGTTTCCAGTGTCACATGACTTTATAGACTCACGTGGGTCACCGGAGGTCACAGGCTACTTTGTTGTTATTAATTTCTCGACCTGTGCATGCTCAAGAATGAAGTGCTTGAAGCACCGCCTCTGGCGGTCAGAAGGGATGAAATAGAACTACTCTGCTGGTATGCTGCAATCCATTGTTTATTAGTTGTTTTCCTGCTTTAATAGACCTTCTATTCAAGTCTTTTCTATCAGGATAATGTCTAAAACACGAGGGAATGTGGTCCTCCAGGAATTTAATTTGATGGGTTTGATAGTGTATTATTTGGATAGAGAATTCACATCCATTTCTTATTCAGCTTTCTCACCAATGCACAGTCCTCGTATTCACTTCACATTGTACCAATACTTAAACTGGTTTGTACATTGGTTTGAAGGTTAAATTCTTATGCAGTGTGTGCAAGATATTTACCAAGCTCCAGGTAGCGCCTTTGTACTAGCATCAAATGTGTGGGTTTCCATTGATGTGAGTATAAATGTTGTATGTTCTTTCTGAACTTGAGTAAAAAGCATGGGTTCTTCAGGTATTCTCTCACAGCCTATAAAGACATGGGCGTTAAACACCCTTTTCTCTCAGGGGGTAAACAGCAGTTTGATCTCAAGTGGGCGGCAGATTTTAGGTATGAAAAGCAGCAATTTCAACAATTTTATGCCCCAGTATGGACTTTCCCTTATAAATTGTGTATATGATATGTAAGACGCATACAATATCGAGCAGTAAGGGAGAGAAATTAGTCCCTTTTGCGTTTTTACATCAAATGTCCTTTATTTTGTTACAAATTTCTGAGTAATTTGGATGAATTTTGTGGGACTCTTCTTAAAATTGCAGGATTTTAGAACACTGGAGAGTTCTTTTGACATTTTGCGATTAAATATGGCTGCTGCTGTGTGATATAAGCATGGCAAAATGGCAAGCTCCTGCAAAATATTATTGGGTTTCATTGAATTTGTATTATTAGGTAATTTACACATGGATTATTGTTATTGTAATTTTTACTATCTCCAGGCAGACTATTTGGTTGCTCCAAAGCAGAGATGGGCAACTTCTATCACAGAGGGAGCCACAAAAATGTGATTGTCTGATCTGAGGGCCACATTATCAACATTCATGTCACCATTTAGAAGAATGACCAATATGAGCAATAATACAAGCTTGAAAATGCACATTTCTTGTTTTAAATTAATTTTGTAGATTTTCTTGTCAATTTGGTTAATTTTGTGTTCTTTTTGTGTGTTTTTCACAAAATTAGACCGAGGGCCGTCAGTCGCCTATGGCTGCCCTAAAGGGTCGATATTGGTCCCCGGGCCTTGAGTTTGATATATGTAGTTAAAAAGTAGCATTTGAAACTCAAGATTGCAATTTTAAACACATCTCACTGGCATGGGGAAAAAAAATCTGCGGCTTTTAATTACCATAGACACATGTAATAATTTCATGTCAGTTATTTCTCCTCCTTTAATAATAAAATAAAGACCTATATGGGACAAGAAGGGGATAAAATGTTTGTCACAATTGTGTGTAGTATTAGCACGATGAAGCAATATAGCTAAAAAGCTTCTGTGTCAGCAGTATTCATGTCTCAACATGAGGATCTGTAGCGATCTCTCACTGATTGGATTTGGCTTGTAAAAGAATTAAAGGTTAACTTGCAGTTATTGCACAAATCCTGGCTGATGCAATGTATATACGTGCATTGCACAGTGATTGATTACCCAATGTAGTTCAAAGCAAATCTCAAACGCCTGTTAATGTGTGAACCTGGAGGCACTGATGAGCACATAAAGAAATGTCCTCACAGTCTTACAAGGTTTAAGAGTTTCTGAAACCTTGAACCATGGATATTAGCCCAACTCTTGGTCCATCAAGGAATTGATCTTTCAGGAATGTTGACAGAAATTCACACGTGCTCCATGCAAACACGCCCATTGCTGTATGTTGATGAAGGAGAAATTTTTTTTTTTTTAAACTCAGAATTCTGAAATACAGTCTGTGTAACCCAGGGGTGTCCAACTCATTTTTGTTTGATCTCATGAGGGCCACAAGCTTTATGCGGGAAAACAAGTAATTTCAACATTATTGTGCTCTCGTTTACACTTGCACGTATATATAAAATACAAAATATGTAAGAAACTGACAATATCCAAGCAATAAGTGACAGTTTTCAGTCCCAACAGGAACTTCACTTCAAATGTCCTTGATTTCTATTTAAGTAAGTAAAATGTTACGTAATAATTTCAGGAAAATTAAAAGATTTTGCAAGAGTTTTTCAACAGTTAAACATAAAAAAAGACTGCCATCATGATTGAGCCCCTGCAAATATTATTCAGTTACATTTCCACAATGACTGATGTTTTCTCTGTCATTTTTACTTTCTCCTCTGGGCCTAGTGGGATTCTCCAAGGGGACGGATTTGGCCCCCGGGCTTTGAGTTTGACACTTGTGGTCTAACCTAACTGATGTTTTTGATTCAACGTGCATTTGATCAAAGCTGCAGCTGTCAAATATTCTGGTAATCGGGTATACTATCAGATATTCCATTGATAATCGAAAAATTGGATAAAATATACTTTTGAAAGCTACATTTGCGACAGAAAATAAGGCCTATCACTTGAAAAGCAAACAATTGGGTTTGTATTATTAGGGAAAAAACATTACATTTATTTATTACGTACCGGTACATACAGTATTATTCAAGGTAGAAACAGAGGAGAACATGCATATTGTTGGGAAAATATTTCACCACATGTGACGACAAATGCAGGCATGTTTAAAATTTTCTAAATTCATTGATCGTTGTTTGTAATCGAGTTATTCAAGAACCACAAGCAATAGTTGCAGTCCTACATCTGACAAAAGCGTCATGTTTATTTATCAATTGCATGTTTGGGATATTGTTACCTTCTATAAAAATGTATTTTATAAAATATGTGCTACTTTACATCTTGAATATAAATGTTTTATTTTATTGGTTTGCACTTGAAACTTTTTAACTAGCTTAAGTTGTTTTTGATCATGACATCATGTTTCTTTCTGGTGCCCCAAGAGTTACCTATCACAACACCATCATACTTTATTTTTGGTTTCGCTAGTAAAATGTTGTTTTAACTTTTACCAGTCAGGATTCTGTGTGAATGTAGGTTCATATTAATAACCAAAGGTTTGCAACAACAAAATGTATTTGGTCCTAAATCTTATACTGGTGGGATTTTGTGCCATGGATTGCACTGCAACATTGATGTAATTTATTAAAGAAATAGCCTTCTTTCAGGTAAAAACTCCAAGCGCTCAAGTCTGTCTTATGCCTTTTATTTTCTTGGGACTTTTAGAAGCTAAAGGTCACATACACATGGCAAAGATAGAAAACAATTCATATTAATACAGGGAAAAAAACAAAATTAACTGAACTAATGATCAATGTTGTACATTAGAGATAAGAAATAAATACATGCTCCGGATTATAGTTAATGCCTACAAATTTCAATGTGAATCATAGCATCACATGAATAGTCTAAACACTGACCCACTTACTAGCAATAAGACCCACAGGAAGTGATGTCAGGGAAGTTTAAAGAAGTGCTTTACATTCCTTCCCAGATTTTTCTGTAATACTGTAAACTTTAAAACAACAGAGCAACCAAATGCCACACATATGAACTCCCTGTAGTCCCTCGCGTGGTGCAGGAAAAAAGCATGAAATGTGTCCTGTATTTGGCTACTTAAATTCAAGAATTTAAAAAAGCTAGAAATTAAACTGCAGTATACAAGCATGTATATATTATTTAGGTAATAATTAAATAAATGCAAAAAGTTATTTTGTGTTTTTGTAGTAGTTCAGTGTATTTCTCATTTTGCGTGTCTGTGTGTATGGTGTTGCTTTACGTGTTTTTGCCGTTCTGTGTGTTTTCGTTTGTTTTGATCAACTGTAATTTTTGGGCCTATACTACGTAGCTGGATAAATACATCCAGGATATCTCTGCGTTATCAGGCTTCACCTTCAACCAGACATTCACAATCCTAGAGCAGCTGTACTATGAAGCTGGTTATCAACAAGTTAGCTTAAGCCAGCAGTTTTCAGCCCAGATGCGTGCATGCTCACATAAATGGGCCAAAAACAACACTGTTGCTGTAGCAAAAGCAGGAAGGAAGGAATTCTGGCAGGAAATTGCAGACTATTAATGCTTACATTTGTGAGATTATATACAATATTATTCCATGGGACAATAAACTAGTCTTGTTGCCGACCAGGTTAGCTGTTCAGCATCAAATGAAGCTCAAGAGTTCATGGTCGAAGTGGTGGCGAGGCAGACGCTGACAGACCCATACAGGCCTGTCCTGTAACGGAGGGAATCCAACTTTGTAGTACAGGCCCATTTTGTATTTCTGTTCTCATTTTGTGTTTTTGTTGTTTTGTATATTTTGTTACATTTGTAGTCATTGTGTGTGGATTGGAGTCATTTGGATTATTTCAGTTGTCTTTTTGTTGTCATTTTGTGTATTTTTCTGTAATTTTGTAAGTTTTTATAGAGTCGTTTTGTTTTGTTTTTTTAAATTTTGTCAATTTGTTGCCTTTTTGCATAATTTATTGTCATTTTGGGTATTCCTGTTTGTAGTTTCTGTTATATATATATATATGTGTGTATATTGTTTTGTATTTCATCTTATCTGTTTTTGTTGTAATTTTGATCTTATTAGTTTTGTGTATTTTTCTGTAATTTTGTATGTTTTTATCTAGTCATTGCATGTGTCCTTGGAGTCATTTTGTGCGTTCACTTTTGGGGGGTCGTATAGAATTAGTCCGAGAGCCACATGTGGCCCCTGTCAGTTGCTCATGTCTGCTCTGGAGTCATGTACAGAGAGACACTGACACATTTCAATTCCTCTGTCTGTTTATACTGGAGAGCACGTGTCCCATCATCCATTGCTGCAAAACTACAGCTACAAAATGTGTTAGCCAATGATGTGAGAGATGGCAGTCACCAGCGTAAAGATATAAAATGTAGGATTTTTTATTGCAATATAAAATGTTGCCACTAGATGTCGCATAATTCCATGAGCACATTTAACGCTAGTTCTTAATCTGATCCTTGGTCACAAGTTAACGCCGTTATTTCTATAAATGTCATTATTAGCGTGGAGTAAATCATGTGAGTTTACACATGTAGTTATACACTACAACTTAACTCTCAACTAAACTGGTTTATCTCATGGCTGCTGCATGAAGTGTCTGGTCTAACTAATATATATCTACACACAACTCTTCAGGGGTTCAGATAGCTAAAAATACTGCTGATCAGTTCTAATGAACATATCACCCTCACAATCAAAGTGTGGCATCAAGGTCTGGACTCGAAGGTATCAAACCAAGATGGATTGTGCTGCTAGCTGGGAGTCTTTTATCATTTTTGTCGTCCTGTATCTCACCATTCTTCCCATGTCGTACTTAGTACTCTTACTTTTATCTGTTGGTGCATGGAGAAGGAGAAAATGGCAGAGACAAGATAGTGTCAGTGAGAAAACATCTCAGGAGGACAGCTTCATAGAGAGATAAGACCACGGACGACTAGATGAGGATTTCATTTGCCTTAGCGTCGAGCCCTTTTCTGTTGCGCCAAATTGCTGCTATTGTGTTTTATTGATGGCTAAGGCTAATAATTTGTGACTCGTTTATTTCCGGACTGTGGGAGGAAATGTATGACTTAGAGAAAAAATAAGACACTACCCTGGTTGGATATGCAAATCACCAACTTTAACTCACCTCTGGAGGGTTTTTTTCCATTTTAAAATAGTCAATCACCTCTTGTCTGCTTTTATGATGACGGTTGTGTTTGAAATGACACACTCAGTATATACTCAATGAGTTAGTAGTGCTGCATAGTACAGTTTACAACAGTGGTTCTCGTCTCTTAATTCTTAATCCAACTACCCCCCTTTTGTCTGATTACAACATTTTGCTTAGAAAACTATTTAAAAACAACTATAGAGCATAACAATAGAATAAACTAGTGATAACTAGGGCTGAACGATTTTGGAAAATAATCTAATTGCGAATGTTGTGATTGATTTATTGCTCGTGTTCATTGAAAAATACATGACAAGAGGCCTTTGAAAAAAATCACAATCTGTTTCATAATAAATCATTTCCAATTTATTTAAATTTTAAATAAATATAAAATCTAAACTTTAAAGCACAGATTACAACAATAAAGCAAACAAATCTGTGGCTTTACCTCTTCAACATATCTAACTAACTTCAAGTTTCATGAAACATTTAAACATGTGGACTGCACTTCTTAAACACTCTGAACTGAACAGGACAGGACAAGACAGGACAAGAAACAAAAATTAAAAATCGCAGCCTTTGCGAATAGAAAATTGCATTTTATGATATCGCGATAATATCGCAAATGCAATTAATCGTTCAGCCTTAGTAATAACACACATTTCAGATAATCTCATTTTGTAAATAAGTGCAAAGAAACTGTATTTAACCTGTGGCTCCCAACCTTTTTTGGATCATGACCCCATTTTGATATTAAGAATTTCTGCCAACCCCAAATATTTTTTTTTTTGTAGTTTTTATCATTTCCAATTATCTCAAGCCTGGGGTGGGACATTTCATTTGTTAATTTTTCTCTCTCTCAAGTAGTGTCATAACACACCCCTAGGGGTACACATACCCTCATTTGAGAAACACTGGTCTACTATATACTATTAATATGATTAGGATGATGACGTTTCCCAAGATGCATTTCAAACCTACAATGACAAAAGTAGAATATCAATATGTGGTCATTTGATCCATAAAATTTGCATAAACACATTTTATTAAGACGTTTCAGAGATTTTCCGAGACTCTCCATTGTGCTACTGACAAAACTTCAGGTTAACTTCAAAACAAGAGCCCTATTTTTTATGAAAACTAATAAAGACAAGAAGAGATGTTTTTGTTTTGAAAAGGGAATGTTTGATTTTTATCTTGAAACCAGTCCCGGGACTATTTTACATTCCGCTCGCAATGCATCATGGGGCGGTTGAGTATGACTAGTGTGCCCACTGTGCATACTTCAAAACTGTCCCGATGTAGCATACATAGGGGTACTTCTCGCTTACTCAATTTTCCATGCCATCTAATGTGAACGCACGACATACTCATTTTGACGTCACATTTAGTATGAGTAGTAGTTATTTTTTTCGAATTTTTTTTGGTCATTTCTTTAGTTAGTTCAAAAGTTTAAAAAAATTCACAACACATTTTGAATGAAAAGCAGCAGAAGAGAAGATTATTCCTATAGTGTCTGCCCCTTTGTACAATATTCACAAAAAGAAAATAAAAAACAACATTTTAATTAAAAAATAAACAAAAGATTTCATGTTTGCTCAATCAAATATCTAACATCTGATATTATTTATATTCAAATCTAATTTTCATACTTATTTAACATTGCAGATTTGATGTGTTTCTTAAATTTTAGGAGAGTTCCTGACACTTTAATTTTTTCTGAACAAATTCTTGTCAGTTTGTTCCACTTTTGTGTTAAAGCTGGTTTTTTTTTTTTTTTTTTTTTTTTTTTAAATATGTCTGTTCCCTTTAAATAATAGTGACTTTCTCTTCTTTCTAGCCTTTCTTGGATGTTCTTTGGCAATGTCTTTTTTAGTGGCTTTATACAAAATCTGAAGAATATTGTAATCAACAATATCATTAAAATTTAGTCACTTACATGATCTCTATATCTTATGTTTTATATATATATATATATATATATATATATATATATATATATATATATATTTATAGTTTTCAGAGCCCTCTTTTGGTAATACGAACTTTGGCTGTATGTAAGCTTTACAGGTTGAACCCCAAATTTCCACACAGTAAGTTAATAAATATAGTAGAATCATTGTGATATAATATAGAGTAAGTAGAGAATATTGATTTAGATAGAAGTTGTATGTTAGTATTACATTTCGAACAAATCTAATATCTTGGTTTAACTTTTAAACGTCCTGGTTTTGTTTTCAACTTACTAGGCATAAGCATAAAAAAAGTTGGTTGATTGAGGGGAAAAAAGTGATATTGATTTAATAATTGAATTATAAACTTCACTTTTGCATATAAAATGTTTTTTTTTTTGCAGATCTCAGCGTGTAATGACTTTGCTCCACCTAGTGCCAACTATATCCTACATTCTCAATTTCTGGCTACTTTTAGACTGGCTGACTCAGTGTTGTTCAGGTCTGATTTCAGCTTTGGAAAAGCCCTGTGTTAGGGTTCTGCTTCAACCTCTGATGTGGATCAATCTCAGTAGCTTTCTTCGCCAACTGCCTTTTTTTTTTTTTTTTTTTTTTTGGCCTAACTTTGTGAAATTCTTTTGGTTTTTGATGTAGGAGGTCGTGTATGTGCATCAGTGCTGGATTTTGGTGCAGTCGTATTAAGTTGTTCATTCAAATCGATTTGTCTACTCACTAGGGATGTCCAGATCCGATATTGATATCGGTCCGATATCAGCCAGAAAACGAATACAGTAGTCCTCACTATAATGCGGTTCACCTTTCGCGGCCTCTGTGTTTCACAGGTTTTTTTTTTTTACAGTGCAAATTTCCATGCATTTTTTACAGCGTATGAACACGCATTATGTTCTGTGTCCTGATTGGCTAAGGGAGAACCCGCGCATTATGTTCTGCGTCCTGATTGGCTAATGCTTCGTTCACACTGGATACATCACAAAATGTCCAGATTACATACAAAGTCAATGGATGAATGCGTCCCAGATGCGAAATCTTTCCTGTGCGGCAGTGTGGTCCGATCCGCACTTTTTTGTCGTATTCGCAAGAGTTGAAAATATTGAACTCCTGCGACTGTTTCGCATGACGAAAGCCAATCAGTCTTTGTTGTTGCTGTTCACCCATTCAACCATGGAGTAGAAGCTGTGTGTGACCACCTGGAGCTGTATGACACAACCTTTATAACCAGGACCGGACTGGGAAGGATTAGACGTGGAGGAGAATCAGTGAGGAGGTGGTAGCAGCAGGTAAAAGTTCTCTCTGTAGCACTGAGCTAGGATAGCATTAGCTGCTAATCACACCAGCTTTTTTCACTGGTGGTTTATGTTTATGAGAGGAGAAAAAGGAGCGCAGCTCCTCGCTTCAGCAGGCAGTGAAACTCACCGAGTTGGATGTGTCGCTGGTGGGCGGGGCTTCGCTTCAAACGCGCATATGATGTGAAGTTGGGACATTTTTTGATCCTGAGCACTCTGAAGTGCTGTATGTTTGCAAGTTTTCTCCCCGACAAAACCCACAATGTTGACGGGGAGGGGTTTTACAGCCTTAAAACATGTATAATAATTGTAAAAAAAAAAGTAAAGCTGACTACTTCGCAGATTACACCTATTACGGGTTATTTTTAGAACGTAACTCCCGCGATAAACGAGGGACTACTATATAGGATTTTATCAGATTGCATCTAAAATCTCCGATATAAGTGCTCCGATAATCGCCGATATAAGCGTTCCGATAAGACCATTTTCTAAGAGCAATGATAACATCGTTTTGGGCAAACTTTGAGTGAAAACTTTGAGCAGTGGACAGTGAACAATATTGTTTTTGTTGTTTTTGTTCCCACCATATACTGACAGTAAAAAATAACTGAAGTAAACATGAATTGTTTTTTATTTGATTTATTGAGGTTATTTTTCATTGTCTTGTAATTATTTTTTTATTTATTTTATGCATTTGTAGAATGCTGTGGATATTATGTTGATGGTTAAAATATATGTAACCAATTGGTTAATAATAAATGGGTCAGTGTTTGCTGACTGTTGTTCTCGGTTTGAGTGACATCACTTGATCAAGCCTTTTCTACCATTCCACACTATCCAATAAGTAATAAAAGTATGTATGATTAGTGCTGATTTTGTGTCGGTATCGGCCAATACTCGAGGCTGCAATGTCGGTGTTGTATCGGGACATTCCCTGCTACCCACTACACCTTTCTTCTGCTCTCAGCTGCATTATATTTTAGCGTGCATAAATGTGTATATAAATCTAAAAGTATCTTCACTGATTTCAGGCTGAGGATTTGGTGCTTTGTGTCCCTGTTGCTTTCAGGCCTGTGGAAAAAGTATCCATTTCACAGCGTAACACTGTTGCTATTGTGTACGTACAGTATATTGTTTCAGTCTGAGTTTCCTCTGTGTGCCTCATTTGATGGTTTCAAAGCTTCCGTTTGTTCATTGACTCATAGCGGACTCCTGACCCAGTCGGTTCTGTTTCTTTGGAATAAACTTTTCAACTAAAGAGGACCATTTTTTATGTAACACACTTACTGCATTTTTAAAGTCTGTATAAAAACCTGTGTAACTGTGTATTGTTTAAATTCTAACATCAAAAATTCAAAACTGTTACTCATGCCACATTACTTGCATATAAAAGCACAGAATTATGGACACAAAATAAAGATTACACCTGTACAATACAATGAAATGTGTTGCCTGTATGTTTATTAAAGTGTGTTATAAATACAGATTAGCCTGATTTAGTGTACAAAGTGACAGATGCTTTTATATTACATTTTATTTTAACTTCAAAGTTTAAGTATATAGGATACAGCTATTTTATATTTATTGTGTGATGTGTTTTGAAAAAGAATATTAATATTATTTAAATATTAAAATACAATTTAATATGGGTTTTTTTTTTTATTTATTTATTTTAATTATTACTTATTACTAGACTTTTCAGGCGACCCCATTTTAATCCCGGGCAACCCCAAGGTTGAAAACACTGGCCTAGTTAATTTTTTGTCTGAGATTTTACACCCAACTCATTTATTTTCATATTGTACAGAAAAATCCAATTTTAAATAATTTTGAAAAAAAAATCCAAGAAACTACTAAACCAATCCCAAGGCTTCGAGATGCATGGATTCACAATAAAAACGATTCCTTTCAATGAGGTTCATATTATTTCAACAAATGTGTGTGTTAAACACAGCTAAACACAGGCTAAATCAATAATAAAGAATAAAGGTAAAATGTATAACATGCATAACTTGCGTGAAATGGTATAGATGATGTTTTATTAGAGGCATCATCTTCCCATTTATTTTTGCTAAACAAATATATATATATGAGTGTTTATTTATCTTTTTGTTGGTTTGGGTGCAGTGCTGGTGTGTGGCCGCTGTGTGGCAGTGTAGCGCCGTCGGACATGTGGAGCCTCTCTGCAGTCTCGGGTTTGTTGCGGTTAAAACATTTTATAAATGCTTTTATTGGTCTACACGGCGGTTGTAGTACATGGTGTACATTTATGATATTTTTGTTATATATTGTGTAAGATGTGTGTTTTTAAACAGGCCTGCATTGTAATTGTAATTGTAGCGCTTTGCTTTTAGATCCTTTCCATGCTAAATTCTTAATGTTGTTAAAACTGTACACTGAGTTTCAGTTATGTTTTTCACATCTTTGGTTCTAAATGTTTCGCTTTATAATCAATAATTAGCTTTTACTTGGCATTCCATTGACAGCTCAGACGCACCAGGTTCTCATTGTGTTTAATTAGACACTCGTTGCTGATTGGTTCCCTGTCCTGTCAGACTTTGATCAACCCGGAACTTCCACTCTGACTTGTCCATGCGCTGTTTTTAGGTATTTATTATATTTCTAAAATGGTCACATATTCCACAGGCCACACTACAGAGAACATTATGTGATTTATTCTGTCAGATCAATTAATCAGCCTTCATTTTCTTTCCTACACACAATTCACAAATTGGTGATGTGTGTACGGCTTCACTCATTAAAGCACTACTGTATTAATATTTGATCCTAATAGGCAGCATAAAAGCTTCCTGTCAGTCCTGTCAGCAGGTTTCTCATTCCCTAATGGTTCAAGAGGATGATTTTTATTTTATTTATTTTTTAACAATTGATTGTAGCTAAGGTCACCCACTTTTTCAAATGACATCAGACCATATAAGCATTTCTTTTTTACTTCAAAGATATTACTTCTGAAATGTACAATCCAAGTCCCCCCTTTGTCCGACTAGAACATCTGGCTCAGAATTCTGTGGAAAAAATAACTTCAAAGCATAATGATGGAATGAATAAGTGGTCCCACTCATTTTAAATAAGGCCGTGGCTATTGATACGGAAACGCATGAATAGACTGCCAGTCTGTTCATACGCAGCACCCCTCATTGGCCAGTTTTGGTGACGTGATAGGTGCACCACGTGACTTAAAGTTCTGTCAGTTTTATGTTATCTCATATTTATTTTTAGTTACCCCGCTAACCCTTTTATTTTAGCCTTAACCCTATCCCTAACCCATAAAATACCCTAAACAGTTTTTTTTTGTATATGCATTTTTAAAGATGGAATTTGCAGTTTTAAATATGTTGAAATGAAAAAATATATATGACAAAAGCGGGATTCGAACTCACTGCAGCGGAAGGAAGGATTCTTGAGTCGGGCGCCTCAGACCACTCGATTACTATTGATATGTTTCATTTAAATAATCTCATTTTGTGAATAAGTGGAATAATTAGTGTATTTAGTGCCAACTTAATGGATTTAATTCCATTGTTTTTTGTGTGTTTTTGTTGTCCTTTTTGTGTGTTTGTATTATTGAAATTATTCTCTCTCGGTGTGTGTGTGTTTTTTTTGTCATTTTGTATGTTTTTCTGTTATTTTTGTGTATTTTGTAGTGATCTTGTTTTGTGTGTTTTTCTCTCATTTAGTGTGTGTGTTGTTTTGTGTGGTGCTGGTAATAGTAAGTATTTTTCTCTCCTAGTGTGTTTTTGGTGTCATTTTGTGTATTTTGTTGTCATTTTGTGAGCTGCTGGTAATATTTAATTGGCAGTGGCTATCCGTACGGTTGCCGTATCAATATACCGACATTCTATCCTTATGCAGTGCCCCTATTTGGTCAGTTTAGGTCACGTGATAGGTCAGTCATTGGGTCATAGGTCGCGTGACGAAGACTAAACCTTACCCTAAACCTAACCCTATCCCTAAAAATTGTCACGATATTGAGTTATAACGCAACCTTAACCCTAAGACGCTACGTACTTCGGAAACCGTACCAATAGCGCCGAGGGTTGTCCGTACGTCTATTTAATATCGTTATCATTTTAACTACAATTAAACATTATAAAACCCTATAGTTTTAATGCTTTAATTTCTTAATTTTCCACTCTCTCTGTTTCTCAAGTGCCCCCTGTAGTGCCACCACGTACCCCCATTTGAGAAACACTGGCCTATATCATCCTCTTATACTTCCTTTACAAGTATTCCCTCTCACATCACACAATAGTCATGGCTTTCACACATATGAATGGTTGCTTAGTGAGATTAGCTTTGTGCTTTGTATAAAATGTGTTTTGTTTGTTGTCGTCACTGACTTTGATCTGACTGATTTGCCTTTTTTTAATTGGCTGTTAAACCCAATATTAGAATCTTATGAATACTGTCAGTGAGCGTCGGTGTATGATGTCTGAGTTAATTATGAACTGATTTATTTTAATATCATTATGTTTGTTTGGGTCTTGGTGTAATCGTATTGCTTCATAATTGGAAAACTTAGGAAGGTTCTGGTCTTTGATGTCGCCTTTCTGAGGAGGATTCTTTAATTTGAGGTGAAACGGCTCCAAGGAAGTCCTTCAGCACTTAAAAATGTTATTCATATAATGTTTTTTTTTTTTTTTTTTTTTTTTTTTGTGGATATATTGTTTGTTAAAGGTTTTTTATTCTGCTTTGTTTGCCAGGATGTTAAGGTTCGTTGCTATCCGTGGTGGGCTTGGACTGTTGGCTGTGAAGAGAGCATGTGTTCTCTCCCGATTCACTCACTCTGCCCCACAGAGCGAGTGCCGCTCCATCAAGAAAGTCATGGTCGCCAACCGAGGTAAGATTTCCAACAATTGCCTACAATTTTATCTCGCCGTTACCGAGTCGAAGGAAAACTAAATATAGTCTAGTACAGTTTTATGTAAACTATGAGGATGAAAAAACCCCACATATGTACACTTCTCCCAAGGCAAGGAGAGACTTTCTTAATTTTTAATGTCAGTCGCAAGTTTGTCTCGCCGCTTGCCAATATTTAAGTAATAATATGTGTGGGTGGCTGCACAATTTAGATATGTTTGTTTTAACCCAAAAGCAGTGTAATTCTGAAGATGAAATAAGCCAAAGTTGAGTTATTACCACAGTCTCCAACACTGAATTTGACTAAAAGGAGCTTTTAGGACTTCCATAAACGAGATTTAATTCAATAGTTGCACAAAGGTTGATCTTTTGGAAGCTGTATTGTAAAACGTTAAAGGTCCTATATCATGCCATTTTAAGACCTTCCAAAGTCAACTACAAACACATATGCTCAATATTTTAAGAAATATGACTTGTTTTTTTCAACCCAGAAATTGAGACGGTTCCTCTGGAGCGCTGCCTCTCCCCGTGTGAGTGCCTCCCGTTTCATGACGTAGCCCTAGAGCCCCGGCAGCATGGGCAACAGGCACGCCCACCAAACTTTGTAAACACATTTCTACAGCTGGAGGAGCATAGTTCTGTGGAGCCTTACGTTCTTGACTTGAGTTTGATACATGTGTCATAGACATAGTTTGGGAATCACTACCGCCCTGTCACCCCTACACGCATTAGCATAACAACAGTCGGTCAGGAGATTTGATAGCCAGTGTGAAGATGACAAACTCAAGCCTCATAACTGGTGCAGTTTTTATGTTTATCATGCATATACAGCCACACCCTCTCCTTTCCACGTACTGCTATCCCTTGTTCTGTTGGCACTTAAATGTTGGAAGCCGTCCAATCCTACAACTGAGTAAGGTGTTAGCGCTGTGAGCCACGACTCTGTAAGCATCAGCACGCTCGCCTCCCGGAAGTCCTTCTCATGCCGGGTTAGCACCGCGAGCTTGTCGAGCTTATTGGAGATGGCTCTAACATTCCCCATTATGACGGACGGGAGGACAGGCTGATATTTTCTCCTCCTTGCTCGGCACTTTGCCCCCACGCTGCATCCCCGTTGTTTCCTTCTCAGTTCTCGGGGTCGTGGGGTCTCGCTGCTTAGGCTGGTGTAGCATTAGCATGGAGTGCTAACAGCTGATCTCAGGTGTAAACAGTGGGACCGTGGCTCTGAGCAGTAACTCCCATCACGATTGCGAAGATTGCAGACAGCAGCAGCAAAAAAAATAGTGCAGACATAAAAAATATTGGTAAATAGGGATGTAACGATTCACTCAACTATAAAATACTGTATTATTTTCCTTTTATTTTTCATTGTCAAAAGAATCCCTTGATAAACTATTCAAAACAATGCAATTTAACTAAAAATAAATCTTGAATGAAATAAATAAAGGAATAATACAAATGAAAATGAAGCCTATTAATTTAAATTCTGGTTCTATAATAAACAATGCAAAACTGCATAATAGTTCTTTTTCTTTTTAAAAGTGCAACTGAAAATGTATTTTGTGCCTTAACAATTGGACTTTAAAAAAAAAAAAAACCGTGATTACACTGATTTACGTCATATTTGTTTGGACCAGCAGAGGGCGCTGGTAACACAGTGGTCGGTTGTCATGCAGAAATTCTTGCAGTGAAGAAGAGAAGCTATGCTAGCAGACAGAGCTAATAGAAAAACGTGACTTTTACAGATATTCAAGTAATATTACAAATATTCTTTCGGTGCTAAAGGGGTAATTAATCATTTATTAACATATTTAAGAGTAGAAGGCGGCCAGAAAGAAAGTATTAGCACACTCCGCCCGCCGCCTACACTTGTGGATAGCACCCTCTGATGGTTAAAAAAAGTACTGCGATTCAATTTTCAGAAAATCGATATCAACCGTGATACCTATAAATCGATTTTTAACTGCCTTACGATTAATCGTTACATCCCTATTGGTAAACATGGTAAAAAGATGTGAGCTGGAGTTGCTGAAACCACTTCCGGCAAGTAGACTCTTCTTTAGGAAGATTGAAAAATATCTGAGGACTTTCGCAGCCTAACACACATTTTCGCTTACCAGACATCATCGTTTGGTACAAAACAAAGACCGATTGTTTTCCCTGTGCAGACTGGATAAGAATGGATAAGAAAGGAAACAATTACCATCAAAAAAGAAAGATGTTCTTTGGCCGCCAGCGTGCCTTTAGATCCGAGAGAGTGGGCATGTATGTTCACTGTGGAGGCGCGGCTCAGACTTAGTGACATCAGTTTGGGAGAGACCGCTCGTTTTTCAGAAGAGGGCGGAGAATCAGCTCAAAGAGCAGGATTAGTGAGGATTTCTTGCAGATGCAGGAAGGAATCCCGATAATACTTTGGGGGTGTTTTTGATATTTTATTAACATTGTAAGAATGTTAAAAGCTCAAAAAAGTTGATTTAGAATGATAGGACCTTTAAAGCAGGCTTTTTGTATTTGCTTGAATTTGTTCAACTTTACTTTACCTTTTCATTTATTATCCCCCGCCACCAAATGTGGAAGGGGGTATAGGTTTCAGCTCCGTTCGTTCGTCTGTCTGAGTTAAAGGGGACAGTGTTTCTGTGTGTGTGGCTTCAGGGTATCAATACTATGATAGAGTTAAAAAATGAGAAGCGTGCAATTATTGTTTTCCGGAGTTGTTGCCCTTGTTCTGTTTTTTTTTACTCTGTTTGAGGTATCTTCAAAGGAGAAAACTTTTCTTAGAAACCGTTTAAGATAGGATAACCAAATTTTGGTGTGTGGCTTCAGGGTATCAATACCTTGATGGAGTTCAAAAATGAGAAGTGCGCAATTATTTCTTCTGCCCTTGTGCTGTTTTTTTTACTCTGTTAAAGGTATCTTCAAAGGGGACAGCTTTTCTTAGAAAATGTTTAAGGTAGTTAGTAATTTTATATTCTGATGTGATAATATTTTCTTATGAATACATCTAAGTTAGCTTTAGGACATTCAGGAAAAGGTTATTAATTATAATGACTGTTGATGACTGTTTTTTTCTTATAAATGGTAATCGTTGGTTTAGATAACACTCAAGGTAGATTCCATTTTGTACTTTTTTTTTTTATAGCTTCTCTTTACTGAGGCTCCAACATTCAACATCACAATTGAGTTCAATATCAATAACAGACCACTTTTTTCTAAACAGGCTTTAAGCAGACATACAAAAGTCAAGTAAAAAAAAAAAAAGAGAGAACTAAACATACACACCACCAGCTTGGCATAATGGTATCCAGGTTGCTAGTATTTCCCGTAGTCATTACCATGTTGTCAATCAGATAAAACATAAGTCAGTACATCAGGGTCCACTTTCTCCTAGACAGGTTGCCATATCTTGATAAATCCCTTTACTTTGTCATTTTGTACATTTTGATAATGTTTGTTTTTTAAACATCAACAGCAACACTGTTTTCAGTTAAAAAAGAGGCAATATTACAATGCAAAGTAATGACAATGAATATTTTGTGTACTTGTCTGTCGGTTTTTGTCCTACATGACAAGACTAACATGAGAAAAACCTACATTGAACAGACGTCAGAGCCTTGACGAAAGGTAAAAAAACCTCACAGCTTGAAGGTACAAATCTGAAAGTGATGCAAAAAACAATGGTGATACATTCATCACTTATAATCAAAATGTAGAGATGGGAAGGTCTATTTTACTTGTAATTGCATATTGAAACTGAATTAGGACTTATGATTTTGCCTCTTGTAATACAGTATTCTTACATTACACAAAGCAGCTACCCCCCAATATTTTTTTAATGAAAGAAAACCGTTGTGTATGCCTCATAGATCAGAGATGGGCAACCTTTATCACATTTTTTTTTATGAGAAAAATCTGTAAACTTTTTTTTAAATAAAAGCTAAAGCAGGCTCATGTGCTTGGTCTTGTGTGTATGTATGTATATATATATATATATGTATATGTATATATATATGCACACATACATACATACTCGCTCCTCTATACTTTAGTTGTCAATGTCCTTGTAATCACTGGAGCTACTGCTGTTTATGCTAATAGCTTTTAAGAATGTATGCAATTACTGTCAGGCACCTTTAGAGTGTATGAGTGACAAATAAATGAATTTCCTGCATTTCGTTCAAATGGCTTTTAGAGCCCTCCATTATATATGGTCTCATGGACGCATTTAAAATGCCTGATTTGGCTCGTTGTTGTATTATTTCTGTTTGATTGGCACGTTTTTTTTTTTTTTTTTTAATTATTGTTATTTTGTACACTTTTAGATGGGGAATCATGTGGTGCTTCATGTTATCCACATATGTACATGTTTCATGTCTCCGATAAAGGCTCATTTTTTTTTATCAGCCTTAAACCAACAGTTTGAATTTAATCAGCAGGGATCTCTGATGGGACATCTGCCACACATACTCGTATACTGGTACATGCATACTGAGGAGCTTTCTGTCAATCTGTCTGCCTCGCATCGACGTGACATGGTATCAACACCACATTAGATCACAGTCCTCACACTGGAGTGCACCGGACCATGTCTGGCTGCAGTGTGTGAGCGTGCACGTGTCCATGAGGCTCAGCACGTCATATCTTATCAGACCAGATTCCGGTTGAGTAAGCTTATCTCCTATCTGCTCAATAATAATATTCTCTTTATTTCCTGCTGCACTCTCTATCTGTCTCACCTTCTCCTCCTCCTCTCGTCTTTTCAACCTCACTCTATTGCAGCACTGTCAGATTTGATTTTCCACTAAGCTACTTGCTATCTTCCTCTTTGCCCTTTATGACTTTCCTTTCCTTCATTTCTATTTTGTTCTCCACTGGTTTAGGGCCTCATTTTTCACCTACTGGTCACTTAGGTAAACTTAGTTTGTAGTTTGGCTCAAATTTGTGGAAACACCTCTTTCAGCCCCTTCTCTCATTGGTGATTTCAAGCTGTAATACATTTTCCTTTCCTTTCTTCTCTCTACAGGCACACTATTGTTCTCTGCATTTCATTGATCTTTCCAGTACTTATTCTTTCCAATACCTTTTTTCTTTTTAAGCTGCACATAAGCTTGAGTTTTGTCTTTCTCCTCAGCTGTATCATCACATCTGTTCCAAAGGGTTTTTTGTGGAATAGAGTTAAGGCTACCTTATTGGATTACTGCTGGAGACCAGGACTCAAGGCCACCAAAATTGTGCTGGCCTGAAACGAAAACAAATTGCTTATTATCATTGGCTTCCCATAGCCAGCCAGTATAGGCTGACTCATCTATTCACTAAGATGTTTGTATAGAAATGATGCTCCGTCCCCCCCGCCTCCTCTCCCCCACCGCCACCTGGAACTTTGTTTTCTGAACCAGCTCTACCCAAAGTCGTCACACGCCATCAGAATGAAGCAAAGGGATTATATTTCAAGGCCTTCGTTGGCCCATCGTCCACTCTCCCTCCCTGCAGGCTGCAGGAATGGTGAATGTGCTGCCCACAAGAGGCTGCACACACGCGCCCCCCAGCGGCTGGCTGAAATTCTTCCCTTTTCGCCACCCCAAACCCTCAACACCCCACACTGGGCTCCATAAAGGAGTATGGGACCTGCTTTTTTCCTCCTCTTCTTACCTCGTGTTTTCCACTCTCATCTAAGATACGGGGAGCTGCCTTATGGCCTGTTCCTGTACTCCCATGTTATATGTGATTGTCTTTTCATGTTTCTTGGATGGGATGTAACTGAAACTGAATAGCCCCACGGTGATGAATAAAGTATTCTGAATCTGAATAAAGAGATAAAAAACTGAGTGACATTATTTAATTTCAAAAAGAAAATGTTGGGCATATAATCATTTTTGCTTCTGCCTTTTTCAGTTTTGTTCTACATTTTTAAATTGTGATTTATGTTAAATATTTTTTTTTTTGATACTGATACAAACAAATAAACTGAAACATCTGGACCAGAAATGACATAACATCAAGGTCTAAACCTGAAACTGGTTTAAAATTCATACAGACCTGACATCATAGGTACATATTGTCATCTTAGGTGATTGACATTAAACTAGCAACTAAGACAATGTTAGCTGTCAACTAAAGGGGAGAAGACCTTGGTTTTTGATTGGTTTAGCAGGTAGGGTTGGGGTCAATTACATTTTTCAATTACAATTACTTTTTCAATTACCCATGTTTAATTACAACTCAATTATGATTACCATGACTGGCATTTTTTACAAATTACAATTGAAATGATTATTTTTCTTCTGTAAGTCAATTACAGTTATGTTTTTTATTAAAGTTCAAATTCAATTAATCACAATTACAAGTCTTTAATAAATAATTCCATAAAACTTAACCTTCCTCACGTGCTAGCTTTCTGTTAGCATCTCTTAGGATAATGGGCCGGTTTTGACCCATGTCTTAAATCAGCTGTAAAATACACTCAAACATATCTATAATCCAGTTTGTTTTTCATCTCTTGGTTACCTTGTTGTTAGGCTTCCTAATCAATGAAAATATTGGTATTCATATTTTTGGTGTGGGTGCCTGGCCCTTTTTTGCCAATACGCCCCTTGATTTTAATTTTGTTTTATCAAAGGTGAAATAATACTACAAAGAACTTATAGGTAAACTTGGTATGAAACATATTTTAATAAATGTTTACATGTGTGTAAGCCATAGAAATGTAACCTGGTTCCCCAGTTTTGGGTTTAAATAAATTATAATTGACAGTTTTTTATAGAATTTGCATAAGTACAATTGGTTATTTATCTGAACTCAATATCAATTAAATCACTATTTTAACAGCAACAGATAATTATGCTGTAACTGTAATATCAATTACGCAATTACTCCTAGCACTCCTGTGAATAAGGAATAGAACGTTTTGTACGTTTTTGCTTTCTGACGTCTGCATCTCTATCAATTTAAAAAAAAAGGTTTTCTTTTTATTCGTCTCTATGACACTTCATGTTTCATTCCTTATGATGCAAAGAAAGAATTCTGATATGACACACACCCACTAGAATGACAAAGAAAAAGCAAACACTTGATATTTTATTGAATATAAGGCGTAGGAGTAAAAAAAAAAAAAGTCTTTACATTTATTACTTTTTATATTTTCCAATGTCTTCCAGGTGAGATCGCCATCCGTGTTTTCCGAGCCTGCACCGAACTGGGGATTCGAACTGTGGCCGTTTATTCTGAACAGGACACTGGGCAGATGCACAGGTATACACACTTGACTGACAATTTACCCATGATGGTGCTTACAGTAACCACAGTTAAACATTGGGTGCGCCAAACCAATCGACTGCCATAGCTTGATGACTTCTAAAAAGAACGTAATCATTTTATTACAGTGAATGGCATTTAAAGGAATCACGAGGGCACTTTAGAGCAGCTCTTTGTTTTCGTACTTTGCAGTAAAGGTTCACGGGAGTGCAATTGTAATGACATTACAAACATTCAGGTAATCACTGTGATTCACTCACAAGTGCCAACCTTGTTTCACAGCTGTCTTTAACAGCTTGTCCATGTTGTTGGATATGTTTCTGCCAAACTTTGCTTTTACTTCTCTATCCTAATCTTAGTGTTTTTTATATTATCTTTTCTTCACACATTGGTCTCGTTGTGAAGGATTGTGATAATTAACACAACTAGTGTTAATTTGTTTGACAGTCTCTGTATCTGTGTTTTTGCACTCTCACTTCCATCCTGCTATGTAATCCTTTGTTTTTAAAACAGGCAGAAAGCTGATGAGGCGTACCTGATTGGGAAAGGCCTTCCACCTGTTGCAGCGTACCTACACATCCCTGACATCATCAGCGTGGCCAAGGTAGAGTGTCTTTACCTTTAACATTTTAGTAGATTTGGTTTGCTAATATTACATCTGTTCATTTAAAATAATATGTTTCACTGTACAGATTCTCTGATGAATATTAAGCCACATTTTTAGAGAATATTGCAAATTGACGATAGAGGGATCGTCTTCTGATCGGGAGGTTGTGGGTTTGATTCCGAGGCTATTCCTGTTTGTGTCGAAGCGTCTTTGGACTAGATCAGAGATGGGCAGCTTCTATCACAGCGGTGGCCACAAAAATGTTTGTTTGATTGAAGGGCCATATTATGTACGTTCATATCAGCATTTAGAATATGGACCAATCTGAGCATTATTACAGGAAAGAACAAAGTTTTTAGAGTGATTTTTTTTTTCTTCTTCTTCTCGTTCTATGTATGTTTTGCTTGTTATCAGTCTTTTGTGCATTTTTGTTGTCCTTTGGTGTATTTTTCCTGCAAAATGTATATCTTTTGGAGTCATTTTTTGTGATTTTCTTGTCTTTTTGTGTACTTCTGTCATTTTCTGCATCTTTGTGTATTTTTGTTTTCTTTTTTAGGGTAATTTTGTTTTTCTTGTCTTTTTGTGTACTTTTTTGAGTAATTTTGTGCAATTTTGTTGTCCGTTTTTGTATTTTTCCTGTAAAGTGTATCATTTGGAGTCATTTTGTGTTTTTTTGGTGTCATTTTTTGTGTTTTTCTTGTCTTTTTGTGTACTTTTGTAATTTTCTGTAATTTTGTAGTTTTTTTTGTCATTTTGTGTATTTTTGTTGTCGTTGCATGTTATTTGGAGTAATGTTGCATATTTTGTAATAGTTCTGTGTGTTTCTGGAGTATTTTCTGTTTTTCTTTAGTCTTTCACTATATTTTTCTGTAATTTTGTAATTTTCTTTAGCATATTCTATTGTATTTTTGCTGTTTGGTGTGTTTTTCTGTCATTCCGTGTCTGTTAATTGTCGTTTTGCTTGTTATGAGTCATTTTGTGAAACTTTGTTGTCCTTTTTTTTGTATCTATCCTGTAAAATGTATGTCTTTTGGAGTCATGTTGTTTGTGTTGTCATTTTGCGGGTTTTATTTTTTGGAGTCATTTTTTGTGTACTTTTGTCATCAGGTGGTAACGTCTGGACTAGACTGTGAACCTTAAGTTTGTCCCAATGGTAGATTAGCACCCTGCATGTGAATGTGAATGATATTCTGAAGCGCTCTGGGACTACTCAGGTGCTAATTAAGTGCTGCCTTTATAAATGAAGTCCATTTACTATGTAATATATTGGAATGCAAATAAAGGAGCTGCCCAGTAGTGAAATGAACAGTCGAGCATTTGTTGCATGAAGTCGATCCAGTCCCAGCTTTGGTGCAGCAGGCGGATCGACCTGGTCCGTCTATTATGGTGGATGCTGCAGTCTGCCATGAAGGAGCTAGTTAGTGCTCCCACAGTGTCAGGCAGGGGGTGACAGAGGTTGTTCATGATGGATCTCAGCTTGGCTAAGATCTATTTCTCACCCACCTACTCAGTAGACTCCAGGGGCCACTGCAGGACAGAGCTGGCCTACAAAACAAAACACACCACACCATTCCTCTGTATTTGAGAGCAGCAGAAATTCAGAAGTGTATATTTGCAATATTACATTACCAATATCTTTACTATATTTTTTAGTTTGTGATGCATTAGAGCAGTGGTTCCCAACCTTTTTCTTGTCATGACCCCATTTTTATGTCAAATTTCTGTTTTTTTTTTTTTAAATCGTGTGTTATACTGTAACAAATACATAGTCGTAAGGATTAGCGCACAATAGTCCAATCCAATCTAGTTTATTTATAGAGCACATTTAACAACAAACAAGTTTTATTGACAATATCCCCCACTCACATATTTTTATACTGCATTTTATTTGAACTAGATTTATATTTGAGAAAGTGAAAGTATAGAAATACAGTTGTTTAAGATTGTGAGGTGTTTTAATTTGAGCTTTCTTCCTCTTCCTGCACTGTATATCTATTTCTGTGATATTATGTATTGTTTTTTTTAATTGTGCAATATATATATATATATATATATATGTGTGTGTTTAATATAATTTTAATGTGTATTTTTTTAATTTTATTAATTATTATTAGCAGGCGACACCATATGGGGTCCCACCCCAAAGGTTAAAAACCCTGCTCTATGGATACCACTGCAATTAAAAAAAAGTAACATAATTTGAGTTAGTGCTTTATTTCAATTTTATTATTACTAGACATATCAGGCGACCCCACGTGGGTTCACGACCTCAAGGTTGAAAAAGCCCTGCATTAGAGGCTCTGATAATTAGTTATACTTTCCTATTTTGTTTGACCTGCTGGTTAAACCTTAATCCTGAACAACATTGATTATCTGTAGATGAGTTGTTACCATTACTGTGTTTCTTTACGTTGTTCCATTACATGCTAGTTCCCCCCTGAGCGTTGATGTTAAGGGTTAGTGTTGATTGGCTGATTCTACTGACCAAATACAATCTGCCTTTCAGTGTTTAGCAGAGATGAAGAGTAAATAGACATTCTTTGTTCTCCATAAACACACACCTGCTGTCCTCTTAGTCTGTCCTTCTTTCAGTTGTCCATTACTATTCTCATTCCACTATCATTTCTTCCTCCCTGTGCTCATTTCTTCTCTCCATACACTTCCGTCTTTTTCTCACCTGCGTTGTCATCATATTTCTGCGATGTTCAGCTTTGCTACTGAGTCTCCTCAGGCTTAGAATTTTCTGCATGCACATGTAGTAACTCTGCCAAGTCGGGGGGACTTTGCCATTCACCTCATTTCTCAAAATCACTGTCTATCTGTGTGTGTGTGCGCGTGTGTGTGTGCTCCAGTTCTTCTTTACATTCAGACTATGTTTTGCCCACTGTTCACTATGTGACCAAAATAATTATCCACTGCTGGATGTAAAATGTGTGCCTGTGCATGTGTTGATCCACGTTTGTTACCAAGAAAACACACTTTTTGTGTGTGTGTGTGTGTGTGTGTGTGTGTGTGTGTGTGTGCATGCCTGTGTATCTCCAAGTTTTGCTGCAATCGCCAGCTCCCTTAACAACAGGACAGCCCATAATTATTGTCCGTCTCATATCCAAGAGCAGATGGCACATGCTGATCCTGAGATAGCTCTATCTGTCATCCTCTTCAGCTCATGTGCATTTGCCTGTGTGTGTGTGTGTGTGTGTGTGTGTGTGTGTGTGTGTGTGTGTGTGTGTGTGTGTGTGTGTGTGTGTGTGTGTGTGTGTGTGTGTGTGTGTGTGTGTGTGTGCGTGTGCGTGCGTGCGTGCGTGTGTGTGTTACATTCCCCAGACTCTCTAAAATATTGGCACCTTTTAACTCAGACGTTGAGAAGGACTCAAGTGGAATGCATTGTTGGCTCAGTCGCCTTGTAATTAACACATGTTCATATCCTGTTCCATCTGCATATTTTTAAGAAATCTCATGTTCTTCCTCGAGGCAAGGGGTTCTCAACCTCGGGGTCAAGACCCCATTTGGGGTCGCGAGACACTGGGAGGGAATTGCCAGATGCCTTCAAGAAACTAAGATAATTTTTTTGAACAATTTGAGCCATTTTCTGCTTTTTTTTTTCTCTTTTTCTGCAACTACAACAAACTTGCCATATTTTAACCAATTTTCATCACTTTTTCTTGCCATATTTCTGCTTTTTATACATTTTTACATTTTTCTTTATACATTTTTGCTATATGAGTCCCATTTCTACCACTTCCCCATCAAATTTTAATGGCATTTCTGCACATTTCTTTCACTTTCAAGATATTTTCAGCACTTATAAACCCTTTCCACCACTTTTCCTTCCTATTGTCTCATATGTTGACCCTTTATTGTCACTTTAAACCTCTTTTCACCATATTTCATGCTTATTTTTTGCCAATTTAACCATATTTGTGATTTGTCATGCCCATTATTTGTCATTTTAAACTCATTGTTCCAATTTTGACACCTTGAACCTTTTTTACCACTTTTTCTCTCTGTTTTTGGTCATACTAATTTGCAAATTTTAACCAATTTCTGGGGTTTTAAGTGCGTGACAAGCAAATTCATCAATTTTCTTCTAAACACATTAAATAGGTCATAAATATATTTCCTTAAAATGTGTAAAAAGCCATTCAACTATTTAGAAGTTAATTGTGGAGCTAGGCTTCACAAACTGTATTTCACATTTCTGTGTTAAGGATTTAATGAAATCATAGCCGTGTTACGTATCGGAGCCATCATTAGCACAAACCCCACCCTGCTGCTGAAGCATATAAATCCATCCCCGGCTTGCATTCTCCCGTCCAGCCGACAGCAGTCCTAAACGGGTAGGGCTGGGTCCGTTTGACGAGGCTGCTAGCGCTAGCTTCCATTGTTACTGTAGGTTACTTCCTCAAACAGTACACGGAGGCGGCGCCTTCCTGTGTGTGGGCGAGATTCCAGCACCTCTAACTGACACACCCCCAGCGTTTCAGAGCAGAGAAAAGTGCTTGTATTTCCATGATTTTGAGACCTAATTTTATATGCTTTGCGATTTTTTCCATCTTTCAAATTTGGCTCAGTGTTCAATGACACATGTTTGTGTGGTGTGTCAAACTCATAACACAAATTTATTTCTGCTTTACACGGACTTTAAAATTCCATTTCACTCCCTTTTTCACAATTTTTGGTAACTTTTAACCCATTTTATTTCTGATTTAAACAAGGATTTACATCTTTAAGATGACTATGATAGATAGTCATAGTGGATATTTTTCAGGTAAATAAATAAATGTGATTATCACAGATTCATAGAACAATGGACCATCATTTTACTGACTTTATGGATGGACCCCAAAAATCTCCGCTTTATTCCTCCTTATAGATGACCCTGTCTCCACATGACTGTTCTTCAATGTTCATGTCTGTGTTCAACCACCTTTAGGTACAGTGGGGGGGTCCCTGGTCTCTGGTACCTTTATTTTGGGGGTTGCGGGCTGAAAAGGTTGAAAACCACTGCTCGATGCTAACTGTAGTTGAATGATACTCATGTTTTCTGATGTTGATGTTCTGCACAAATACATTTGTTCTTCACATTACAGGACAACAATGTGGATGCCATCCATCCAGGCTATGGTTTCCTCTCTGAGCGGGCAGACTTCGCTCAGGCCTGTTCCGATGCCGGCATCATGTTTGTTGGTCCAAGCCCAGACACTGTTCGCAAGATGGGGGATAAAGTTGAAGCTCGATCCTTGGCCATCAGTGCAGGTAAAAAAGAGGAAAAAGACTGTGCAGCAGGGTGGATTCATATGGTTGAATTATAACACCTGCTGCAGCGAGCGCAAGGCTGAAGTATTGTTTTGTTAAAAAATTCAATTGTGCATTCTCTTGAGATGTAAAATATGAAAACCTCCCATTCAGCTTCTCATTAAATTCAATGTATTCACTCTCAGACCTTTTGGACCATAAGGAGCCGCTTTTTACTACTTTTGTGCAATAAAATGAGGCCATGAAGACTGCAGTAGATCTTTTGCTTCAAATCAACAGTTCATTTTATTACAAATAGTTGCTCACTTCTTCTACTCCCACAACATTTGCATTTGCGTTAACATTTCAAACAGTAGTTTAATGTCTTTTTTTATTTTAGATGTCTCACTACTTTTTCACTTCCGATACGATGGATTGCTTATATTGGAGAACTTAAATACAACCGATATAATCAATACTCGTTTTTTTGCTGATATCGAACCAATATCAATATAGGATTGGGACATCCTTACTTTTTATTATTTGGGTCAATTAACATTTTTAGTTTTCAGATTATCTTAATCTTGTACCTAATCTACTGCTGCTAGCCAATATGGTAAATTCAGATCTGATTGACTTTTTGTCACTGTTTATATTCCTGTATCTCGCATTGGTATTTCTTTCTTAATTTTTTAGAATTTTAAAAATATTCCACATTATTTGAAAAAAGAACGTTAAAAAATGGTGCAAGATGAATCTAGCTAACACAGCTGTAAAAACCACAACACAACAGTTGATCACTCGCGACTTTCTTTTGCTATTCACGCACTTTTGTTATTGTTTTCAGCCAAAAAACTCTACATTACAGTAAAACACATGGCTAATTAGGTGCCCATGTTGAGAAAGTCAGAAAAACACTGTTTCATGAAGTGTATGTGCCGTGCAGCAACAGCAGCTTTAACAGCAAAAGGAGCTGTTTCAGCTGCTTCAAACACTTACCGGAGCTGCTACGTTGCTTAGTCATCGTCTCCTCTAGGGATTACAGAAATAGTCTATTCAAGGTGATAGTCCACGACTTTGTCCGACCGCTGCGTCACATTGTGTCACATACACAGTGTTGCCAGATTTGTGGCACATGCTTGAGCTGTTTTTATTTGAATTGCAGGTTCTAAGTAGTGACCGATTCATCAGCATCGGCCGATGCGCGCTGCTGCGTTCGCCGACCCACTTTATTAACAGAGCAGCTGCCACAGGCTGCTCTATTGCTCGAGAGTGCAGAGCCCCTCCCCCCACTAGCAGAGGGTGAAGGAAGCTTTTCAAGCCCAACCCCAAGTTTTAAACTTAAACCGAGCTGTTGTGTCGCAGTTGTATTTAACGTGCAGCTGGCTGGAGGTTGTGTGTCTGTCTGTGTTTGTGTCTCTCCCTCTGCTTCTCACTCAGCGCTTCGCTGAGAACGAGAGTTTTTAAAACTTTGAGAAGCAGTTTACTACTACTTTGAATATTTATTCCTGTTAATGTTGATGCAATTTAGAACAGAAACTTGAACAGTTTGTTGTTTAATGCGCATCTGACATCACGTTATTTTTTTCTGATAATTTATGTTCTGGGGTTGTGTTGGAATTTACTATTTTTCATGGTTTCTTTTTGTGTTTAATACTATAATTATATATCTTTATACTCAATAATCATGTTCATAAAATATATTTTCAGTCAGGCCAACTTTTGTCAAAGCTATTTTCAGGACAAGGACGAACAGTTCTTTCATAATATTTCATGAGATGTCTCACAATTTTTTTTTTTACTTGTTCTTGTTCTACATCACCTTTGTTAATTTAATAAATGTTCCTTTTTTTAAATTGAGACTTGTACCATCATCATTGTGTAATTTTTATGATGTAAATTGAGGGAGCAAAAGTAGTATCAGCCCCAAATATCAGCTCAAGAAAATCGGCAGTCCGTATCGGTCATCGGCTAAGGCTGATGGAAAAAAAAAACGGTATCGGCATTGGCCCTAAAAAACCCATATCGGTTGATCCCTAGTTCTAAGTTGTGATTGGGCTGGAAATTGTCAATCTGGTCTGGCAACACTTGTGACGTCACAAATGTAGAATATTTGAAACTGAGCCATTTTCTTCGTGTTATAAGTCTTACACAGACCACAAACAAACCACTTGATGGTTTTATTTCACATTTTGTGTGCTGGTGGACATATGTGATCAAAAAACTGCAAAAGTAGATTTTTCATAATATGTCCCCTCAATGTGGTTTGTAAACATTTGTTTTGAACAAACCGTCCTCTGTACAGGTGTTCCTGTGGTCCCAGGCACTGCTGCACCTATCGCCAGTCTGCAGGAGGCCCAGGCCTTTGCTCAGTCTTATGGATTCCCCATCATCTTTAAAGCAGCTTATGGAGGCGGAGGCCGCGGCATGAGAGTGGTCAAAGAGTACGAGGTAAGATATAACGAACGCAGTTCATAACACAATCTTTTGTGACACACAGAGGAAAAACTTATCACGAAAGCTGGTCAGCCCTCTGGCGTAATATTTCATATTCATTAATTTTTCCATTTGTTTTGAATTGAGCTGAAACTGTTAGTAAATTACAACCTGGCCATTTATTTCTTATAATTTAGTTTGAGTGTGCTCAGAAATTGTCTCAATTGCTTTTCAAAGCTTGAGCGATTGTCATGTTTATACAGCCTTGTTGTTTTCCATCAGTTAGGTATAATTAGAATGTGTTTTCTAATGGTGTAGCTGCCAAAGATAATTTAGCTACTCATAAAAACCACATGAATGTGTCTTATATTTCATCTAATATACTCTGTCTTTGTCTCATTTATATTAGGGACAACCCTAAATCAGTTAAACTATGTTTGACACAATACATGTGTAAAAAAAAAAATATATATATATATATTTTTTTTTGCAGTGAAAGATTAAGATTCCAATTAAAAATCATTATTTTTGAATAAGAAACCTGTTATGGGACAAAAATACAACACAATTGTCACTTAAAATACAATATATAATGCGACAGCTTCACTTGAGCTGCTTAAATCCTTTTGCAATCTTGAGGTTTTATGGAAGTTTCTTATACCTCGGTTGGTTGCTCATGGGTAAATGTTTGATATCTGTGAGAGGAGAGCTGAGATGTAAATTATTCATCCATACGTTCACACATTTTCATCTATTTTTCACTATAAACCTTTGAAGACTTTATAAAACTGATATTTGTTTATATTATTACAGTTGTAGTTGTTTGTCATATTGAAAATGTAAAAAGATTAGAATAAATTACTTAAAAGGTAAATTTTTTTCATGATGGTGAAGCCATGAGCACATCTTATACAACGCTTTTCATAGAAAGCCCAAAATGTTATATAAAGTCCAATTTCTGAATGAAAAAAAAAACTGAAATAAAAACTCCAGATATGTTTGTTTTTTATCATAGAGAAAATGAATACTTTCATTGGAAACAATGTTGATAAATGGACTTGGTATTATAAAAGTTATATACATATACTGAGGCTGTAGGTCAGGCTTTCATACTCTGAATCTGCTCAGCAGTGTTAGTGTTACAGCAGCCTCAGGGCTACCAAGCTTACTCAGTAAAAGCAATAATTGCTGACATGTTGCACTTTTAAGCCTCACAGGTCAAGTCTCCATTGTAAAGCATTATCTTTTGTTAGTGCCAGTGTAATTACTTGGCTGTTGGTCTTTCTAGTTGTCCAGTTGGGTTACAGAGGCATCAGCAGGTATGTGAGAGATCATGTTATTGACTTGACAAGTAAAATGGCATTGTTTAAATGTAAGCCCACCTCATTGGTCATTGGTAGTTTTGCTTCTGGTGAGTGAGCCACATACCCTCAGCATATTGGTAAATAGGATTTGTGTGTTTATGGATGGGTGAGGTAGTCAAATGAACAGAATCTTTTATTTTTCTCTTCCTTGACGTGATGCGACTTTCCAAGAAACAAACAAAAAATAAAGTGAAATTGCATGCATTGAAGTTGCCACGACTTACAGAGAAACTCTTGATGTGGAAGCAGTACTAATGGATTCTTATTTGTATGCCCTTCAAACATCTTCCGTTATTGGCAAACATAAAGGGGAGAAAAGGATTTGACATTTCTGATGCAACAATTTTTCTAAAGTGCCAGCACTTTAAGAAATGTTACCATTACAGGGCACGCTTAAAATGTATGATTAACAAAAGAAAAATAGTAGTGCATTAATATACTGTAGCTTTCGAAAAAATGTATCGCCTTCAAAAATTAGTCATTTATTAGGGTCCTGAGGCCATACTGGCCGTAGTAACCTATTGATCTTGCTCTTTTTCCCTATTATTATTATTCCTTTTCAGTTTTGACCCTTAGGATACCCAAAGTCTCATCAAATTTTGCATGCACCTCAGGCCTTGCCACATATGTGATGAATAAAAAGTTACATTATGACCACGCCCAAAAGCAAACATTAAGTCAGCCATCTTTGAGGGTCGTATTTATGCTAATGAGACATTGGAAACACAGTTTTTGAAGCCTAGCTCACAATTACATTATAAATGGTTGAATGGCTTTATACATATTTAAGGAATACATTTATGACCCATTTAATGTGTTTAGAAGAAAATGGCTGAATTGTCTTTACACGGTCTTTAAAAACTAAATTGTTGATGTATTAACTTGTGTTGTGGAGCTGCTACTGACAACTGTGTTTGTGCAGAAAACTAGACGTTATACTATGAATGATGGTGTTAGATGTGTCTCATGTATGAGTACTTCAAGCATAAGAAAAATAGTGTTTGAGAATCACCATCTGTGTAGTGACTTTAATGTGGCAGAACAAAAGCAGCTGCTGAAACCGTATGGCACCATGTCTTCTGGTTGCTTTGATAAAGTCCTTGTGTTATTTAATGCAAAACACAGACAAGCTCAAGATGTACTTTATTTTTTTTTTTTTTTTTACAAGTTTTGAATATATTTCATGACACTCCAGAATGGTTTTTACAGTAGCTGTGTTCAGCTCTGTTTGTGTGTGTGTAGTCTATTGAATTTTGGAGATTAACTTCAGAAAGCCTCTCTACCAAAACAATGATATGACAGTTACAGATGACATGAGTTTGCTTTCATGAAGCTTCAGTGAAGGTCTGGTTTTAACCTACTGTGAGTAAGTTGCACATGGTGAAATTGCTGGGTGTGGAACTGACACACACAGATTGCGCCATGACCTTCAACATGGCTCTGTGCACTCTCGAGAGATATCTAATCTAACATTTGGCTCCGCTAGGATATGTCAAAGTTGTTTCGTCAAAAGAAATGAGGACAGCATGAAGAAAGATGTAGGAGCTGCTTAAAAAATGCAACACTGCTGTTGTCCAGATCCTGACGAACTGCTGATGTATCGCTGTGCCTCTCGTGCCTCTTGAAGGATGACACAAACATAAATGTGTATGAAATATTGTTGTCTGTTTGACAGGAACTGGAGGAGAATTACCAGAGGGCCTACTCTGAAGCCCTGACGGCTTTTGGGAATGGATCCCTGTTTGTCGAAAAATTCATTGAAAAGCCAAGACACATTGAAGTCCAGATCCTGGGTACGTGTGTTTTACTCTGTATGTTTCAGATGTTCATTTTAAAAGACAGAATTACATTATGACTACATTGGACTGCAGACTAAAGGAAATGCATTAAGGAAAAGACGAGATCTCAAGCCAAGATGTTTTCCTGCCTTTGTTTATATTAGTCAAAGCAACTTGATCTTTTAAAATACTTTGTTACTCAGCTACAGCAGAGGTATATGACTGGCCATAACATCAACATTCGTGCCAGTATAAAATATCGTAATGACCAATTTGAGCATTAATACAGAAAAGAACAAATTGTGTTTTTGTTGTCATTTTGTGTATTTCTATTATTTTGTGTAATTGTCATTTTGTGTATTTCTATTCACATTTTGTGTGTATTTTAGTTTTTTTGTTGATATTTTCTCATATTTTTGTGTGTTTTTGCAGTAATTCTGATTATTTTAGCTGTCTTTGTGTGTTTTTGCAGTAATTCTGATTATTTTAGCTGTCTTTGTGTCTTTTTGTTGTCATTTTGTGTATTTTTTTGTTTCATGTTTATGATTTTGTGTGTTTTTGTTGTCATTTTCTGGAATTGTCATTTTGTGTATTTCTGTTCTCATTTTATGTGCTTTTGTTGTTGTTTTTTAATATTTTTCTGTTGTCTTTGTGTATTTTTTTGTTATTTTTTGCTTTTTATTGAGTGATTTTCTATATTGATGGAGTCAATTTGTACATTTATGTGAGAGGCTGCACAAAATTTGACCGAGGGCCACATTTGGCCCCCGGGACAACAGTTGTTCACATCTGAGCTCGAGACTATACAAATAGTGTCTACTGTGTGAGCTCTTGTTGTACTACATACTGTATGTCCTTATGTATTTGCTCTATTTACACTTGAACAATAACTACTCGAGTATTCAGCCTTACAACTCCTGCAGTTGTTGTTTTCTGCTTCCTAAGCACTGAGAATTTACTGCCACGTCTCCTCTAAGGCAGTAAATCACCCTGATTGATTACTGTCTAAACCAGGGGCGTAAAACTCAATTTAGTTCAGGGGTCAGTATAGACACGTTTGATCTTAAGTGGTTTGGAAAACAAGCAATTTTTGGCATTAGCCCTAGTTTGCACTTCCATGTATAAACGAAGTGTAAAGTATGTAAGACGCAAATAATATCAAAGCAATAAGTGACAGATATTAGTCTCTGCTAGTAATTCTCTCTTTAAATGCCATTGATTTTTTGACCAAATTTCTATTTATTTTAAAGAAATTATGTGAAATAATTTGAGGAAAAATTGCAAAATTTTGATCAAATTGAGAGTTCTTTATACGATTGGCGATTTAAAAACCATGTCTTGACCATGAATGCATTGACTGAATTACCAGGAAATCAGCTGTGGCATTTTATGTTATTTTCTCAGTATTGCTCCATGTAGCTCTCATGTAAAATTAATTAATTGGATTTTCCTTGAATTATCTTTCACTCTGTACTGTATTTTGTGTTGTAACATCATTGCATAGACCATATAGCACAATTTTCATAACACTTTGTGCACAGTTAAATCTTTTGATTAATTCTTAATGAAACATAGTGTTCATGGAAACGTTGAAACAACAAAGAAGTCATCCCTTTTTGTCCAAAGAAATATAAACGGAAAATTATTTTTTGAAAGGTACCAAAGAGAATACAACTTAATTTTTCCTACACTGCAGTTTTTCTTTAAACCTTTGCTTTGCTGTGTGCTGAAGTCAAAAAATGAAAGGTACCTCTGCTTGAGCAGGTCACTTTAACAGAGCTTCAAAGTCTGTCAAATTCGCCTGTGCTAAATACTTCTTAATTATGCAGCTGCTGCTTCGATTTTCTACGTGTGCGTATCTAGTTCACCTTTTGTTTAATCATATGCACTCTCCTTTCTCTCAGGTGATAAATATGGTAATGTCGTCCACCTCTATGAGAGAGACTGTTCCATTCAGCGGAGACACCAAAAGGTGAGGAATCACAGCCACCTACTGAATAACCTGCTGACAGGCCTAATGTTTTTTAGCTTCAGCCTTTTGTTAGCACAGCCATGAAATACTTGAGCAGAGTGTTTCCATCACTGCTTTCCTGATTTGATTCAATAATGACCAGTATTGTGCCCACAGTCAATCAATCAATCAATCTTTTATTTGTATAGCACCAAATCATAACCAATGGTATCTCAAGACACTTTACAGTAGAGCAGTCTTAAGGACGGACTCTTCATTTTATGGATACACACATATGCATATATACGTATATGCACATACATATGTGTCCCACACCCAACATGAATTCATCATGGCGGCAAGGAAAACCTTCTGTTAAGCAGCAGGAATCTTGTGTGGATCCCATTCCTATGATGAACAGCCATCCACGTTATGCTGTGTTGGGTGTGTGCAGAGGAAAGGGTGGAGACAGAGTTGTTGAGACTCTGTAACTCCACACTAAGGATCCCACGGACCTGCAAGACAAAAGCCAGAAGGAGTACAGGAGCAAACACACAAGGGAAGAAGCAGACATAGAGGGAGTGTTTGAGAGAGGAATGGGACCCTCTCCGGTCCCTCTCTAACCTAAATGACCTCTCTCTTAACGCCCTCTCCAACCTCTCTCCAACCGAGCATGGCAGACCCCCCCACCGGCAGTCTATGCCTATTGCATCTTAACTATGAGCTATGAGCTGGTTCCTAACTAAAAGCTTTACCAAAGAGGAATGTTTTGAGCCTAACCTTAAAGGTAGAGAGGGTGTCTGCTCCCCGAACCGTTGTTGGTAGATGGTTCCAGAGAAGTGGGGCCTGATAACTGAAAGCTCTTCCTCCTATACTACTTTTAGATACAAATGGAACAACGAGTAGTCCAGCATTTTGAGAGCGTAGTGTTCTGGGGGGATTGTATGGCACTACAAGCTCCTTGAGATAGACTGGTGCCTGTCCATTTAGGGCTTTATAAGTTAGAAGAAGAATCTTGAATTCTATTCTATATTTTATGGGAAGCCAATGCAGAGAGGCTAATACAGGAGTAATGTGATCTCTTCTCCTAGTTTTAGTCAGTACACGTTCTGCAGCATTTTGAACCAGCTGAAGTGTCTTAAGCGACTTGCTCGGGCAGCCTGCTAAAAGAGAATTACAATAATCCAGTCGAGAGGTAACAAAAGCATGGACTAGCTTTTCGGCGTCGCCCTGAGACAGGATAGATCTGATTTTAGCAATGTTACGGAGATGAAAGAAGGCAGTTCTTGAAGTTTGTTTTATGTGAGAGTTGAAGGATAAATCCTGATCAAATAGAACCCCAAGGTTTCTAACAGTTGTGCTTCGTGCCAGAGTAATACCATCTAGGGCAGTTAGGCTAGCATAGGTTTCTCTAAGGTGTCGTGGGCCCAGTACAATGACCTCAGTCTTGTCTGAGTTAAGAAGAAGAAAATTTTGGTCCATCCAGGCCCTAATGTCCTTTAGACAGGCCTCAAGTTTAGATAGCTGATTTGTCTCACCTGGCTTCATTGATACATACAGTTGGGTATCATCAGCATAGCAGTGAAAGTTAACAGAGTATTTTCCCATAACATTATTGATGCCTTGTCAGGTGAGCTTTTCAATTACAAAACACGACAGCTGGGCAAGAGCTAACTTTCTATTTTCTGTCATGACGGGAGATTAGAATTGATTATGGGCTACCACAGAGTCGATATCTGTTGGCACACAATGTACACAAAATAAATAAATACTGTATTCGTGCTATACGAGCCCTCACCGATTTCACTGGAGTAAAGGAAAGGAGTTTGATTTGATATTTGTTTTGTTAGAGTTAAAGTGAAGTTACTCTATTTGTCCAAACCTGAGAGGCATTCAGTGAGACAGAATCAGAGGTTTTGCTTTGCTTGAATCAATCAATCATTTATTAACAGTTTTTAACCCTCGGAGCATCTTTGTGGCCAAAAGTGACACTTTGGCTGTTTTTGTTTGTTTGCCCCTCAATGTTCCGGTCATATTAAAGGCTAGTGGTATGACATTTTGCCACTATTGTTTGTTTTACTTTTATTTGCTTAATTCCAATGTCCTGTGTATTAGAAGTGTATTGAAAAGGAGATATGCATCATACTGACACCTAGTAATCTCATGACCAAATTGGTCCCATTGACTCCCATTGTAACCACATATTTTTCATATACTATAATCATGACATTGCATAATGTTTTTTTTTTTTCAATTAATACCTAATGGATCAAAGCCTCTGCCTTCAAAATGAAGAGAAAATCTGTTTTAGTTGTATTGACCCCCTACCAACCAGAGACCATTGCATAAAGTTTTAGGGAAATTTCAGTGAAGGCCTGGATTTCTTATCTTACAAATTATACAAGGTGTTTATACAATGTTTTTTCTTTTCATTAAAACTCTCCTTGTGCCAAAAATAATAATGCATTAAATTCAATTATTCTATAATATAAAAACACTTTGGCCCTAATTTTTGGAAATACTGCATATTTAGTGTTTTTCCTGCTGAAAACAATGAGAGGTTCTCATGATAAAAAAGTCCATACAAACATAAAAAGGCTTTTAAAATTATAATACATTTTATATTCATCGATAGGTCTGAAGTAGTTGAAAAGATCTGATGCGGTGGAAGTAAAAGAAAAAATTAATGGAGTATATTTTTATTGCACTTTAATGAGACTGACCAAGTGTACAAGTGTATGTAAATTTAAAGCAGTGCACAAGGGTTAAATGAACAGAATGAATCAACAACAATGTCAAGTCGGTAGGAAAACAAGCACTCATCTAACACAGCTGTGGTCTAGAGTAGACACCCGTTCTCTGGGCTCTATTCTTCCAATGCGCGCAAGTCAAAAAAGCAGCGCAGTTTTTGGCTGCGTGCTATTCTCCCCCTGTACTTAAGTCAGTCACTGTGCGCCTCCATCCCAGTAACGCACTCTGGGTGGAGCGGTCCTGAAATGTGGGCGTTCCCATTCAAATCTGACCTTGCGCGTATTCTCCCGTCTGCTTAAGTTCTTTTCCGCTTACGCGCTTCCAAACCTGGAATAAGTGCAGTGCCCCGATAAGGTGAAACATTATATTGCACTAGTAGTTTGGACTTATTTCAAATTTAAGCCACACGGACTCACAATATTGCAGAAGAGACTCACAGGAAGAATCTATCTACGTCACGCTGTCACAGCGTTGGAGTCACTCAAGCACACCAAAGGATTGACCATCAGCATTCCTAATATGTTCACATTTACCAGTTCTAGACGGGACAAAATGTGTTACATTTCATTGTTTTATCCATGCCACTCTTTTTTTTCTGCAGAGACGGTAGGTTGCACGTCATTGAGCTGACAGCTATGTGCACTTGAGCTGCTGCTGCTTCTCAATAAATGAAACTCTGAAAGACGTCAGACTTCTGTCCACGTTGGTCACAGTGAACTATTTTCATACTATGTCCAACGTAAAGCCACAGTTTGATCCACTACAGAGTGAATAATAAGTGTTCTTGTCACAGAAAATAGGCCTTGAATGGATATGTATAATTAATATAAGGACTATAGGGTATAAGGATATATAATTATAGTATGTCAAAAAGAAACGATGAATAATAATGCACATCAACAGTTCAACAGAATTGTTCATGATGGGATAGTGAGCTGCTGTTCCTGATGAAGTGAAGCATTGCCTCGTTGTAAAAACTCCAAAAAAGCTTGAATAGCAGATGAAAGGCGAGCTATTATATCACTGACAACAACAAAAGCTTACATGAAGGGAAGCTAATTAACATGTAATATTTTATTACACTTTGTCAGCTCAGAGCAGTTTTAATCATGTGTTTTCATCACGTTCTTCATTTCACTTTAATCAAATTATAGATAGGAATCATATTAGTGGCTCTCTTCATGCCAGAGCGGCTGGTCTTTGATTTTTACAAGACTTTATCTGGCTTTTTCCATTAATCGTAGATGCCTTTGAATCTCAGGGAAACCGCAATCGTTGCTTGTTGGGATAGATTTAAGATGACGGCGTACTGACGGGTATTTTTAGTGCTTTTTCATTTTGTGGAATAACTTAAGATCATCCAAGAGGCTCAGTGTTTGCAAAAGATTCAATAAAGTAAATTTAATAGGAGTTTTTGGCCATAGTGTTTTAAGCTCCCCTCTTTTATTTGTCTTTGAGTTGCATTTAGAGTAAAACTAACAAAGGGGTACATCTAAATATATAATATTCATCTCCTTAGTTTTATTTAAAATGCTAGTCATGTGAGTAAATATTACATACTCTTATTGTACTGTTTTAATCAGGGTTAGGGTCTATTACAATTTCCAGCTACAATTACATTTTCAATTACCCATGTTCAATTAGAATTTAATTATGATTACAGTGACAAGCATTTTTTCCAACTACAATTAAATCACAATTATTTTTTTATCCTCGGAAAGTCAATTACAATTACGTTCTCAATTGCTAAAGTTCAATTACAATTAATCACAATTACTGAGCCTGAAATAAATAACCTAATTAATGTTAATTTTCTATTATCCGGTTTATTTATAAAAATAACGGGTACTAAATCAGCTGTAAAATACACTAAAAATAAATCAAATTTCTTTCCTATCTATTGGTTACATTATTAGGCTTCCTAATCAATTAAAATATAGGTTTTGATATTTTTGGTGTGGACATCTGAGCCTCTTTTGTGTCTGTATACCCCTCGATTTATATATATATATATATATATATATATATATATTTAAATGGCAAAATGTAATAATATGTGTAGAACTGTACATAGAACTGTAACATGGTTCCTCAGTTTAGTATAAATTGTAATTATCAACTTGTATAGAATTGTCAAAGCAATTACAATTACAAAGTAAATTATCTAAACTTAATTACAATTTTATTACGATTACGGCAGCAACTGTTTTTCAAAATTACAATTATATTTATGCCATAATTGTAATTAATGATCAATTATGCAATTACAATTATAATTGTCCCCAACCCTGGTTTTAATTGGACTAACTACCATTAATCCTAAAACTCCCACTATAAAGTGTGTGCTTAACTGGTGAAAAAGTGTGTCACTCATGCTCGGATATCAGATTGCAGTCTTTTATTAGTTTTGTGTGTTTTTAGTGCCTCTAAAAGCACCCTGTGCACTTGAAATTGCACCTCAGGAATCTGCAATGAATCACTGCAATGAGTGAGCACCGTGCGCGACGAGTTTCAAAATCCTGGAGGTGCGCGACCAGGCGGCAAGACAGTGCGCGCGGTGACCTCATTTATGG
>NC_041061.1:15621888-15707728 GCF_900634775.1 Gouania willdenowi | reverse complement strand
GGGTCAAAGACCTGCTTTGATGAGCTCCCATTTCACATGAGAAACAAGTGTGGTGTGAAGGTCCCACACTGAATTTCTCATCTGTGTTCCAGACTAAAACTGTTTAATAACGGCAGCCTCTAATCTTTAAACGAGTGCCATAGGTCACGTCTCTTTGTATCCTGCTTCTGTGCTCATCCTTTTGTCCACAGCATGACACTGACCAGGCAAAGTGCATTCACTCACAGGGTGTGTGTTTCCAAATCTACGGTGAAAGTGAAGAAGCTAACCTCCTGTACATCAGTCTCTTCAGCCGTTGGCTGTTAAGATGCAACTTCGCCCTCTAATCCCTTTGCTGCTGTTTGATAATCCTTCACTGCTTGCTTTGCTTTTTTACTCCCACTGTAATCTACTTGAATAGAACCAGAATAGACAAAGATGGTGAAGCCGGCTCTGCCTCGGGTACAATAGATTTTGTCAATCATGTAGGACTCTAATCTTATCCACTGCAGACTGATGATGCCCATACAGAGGTAAAAGTAACAGATTTCAAGTCCTCATGTTACTGTAATTGAGTTGCTTTTATGGGTACTTGTACTTTTTTTTAGTATATTTCTAAATCAGTAATTTACCTTGTACCTAAGTACATTTGAAAAGAAGTAATTTTTTACAGGTCTACACCCAACAGTTATAAATTATTATTTTTTGTGATTTTTTTTTCTTAGAGCCTGAGAATGTTTTTATTTGGTAATTAATTCATTGATATTATTTTAAAATAATAATAATAATAATAATAATAATACATTTTGACAAACCTTATATTATATACAGATGCCTTTGTGGAAAATAAATTAAGTTCCAATTATGCAAGATTTTGTCTCTTCCTTTTTGAGTTTATATATGAAATGTTTACCGTATGCAAGGGAACCGTGCCAAGATTTATGACCAAATATAAACATGGGGGGTGAAACTAACTAGTGACTTTTACTTTGAGTACTATTTAATTGAGCTGCTTTTTACTTGCACTCGAGTATTTTATGTATGACTTACTTGTAGGGATGTAACGATTCACTCAACTCCCGATACGATTCGATTCACGATACTGGGTTCACGATACGATTCTCTCACGATTTATTTTACAAAATTTTTTTTTTGGGGAAAAAAACTAGAAAATACGGTACTATTTTTCTTTTATTTTTCATTGTCATAAGAATTCCTTGATAAACTATTCAAAACAATGCAATTTAACTAAAAATAAATCTTGAATGAAATAAATAAAGGAATAATACAAATGAAAATGAAGCCTATTAATTTAAATTCTGGTTCTATAATAAACAATGCAAAACTGCCTAATAGTTCTTTTTCTTTTTAAAAGTGCAACTGAAAATGTATTTTGTGCCTTAACAATTGGACTTAAAAAAAAAAAACACAGTGGTAACACAGTGGTCGGTTGGCATGCAGATATTCTAGCAGTGAAGAAGAGAAGCTATGCTAGCAGACAGAGCAAATAGAAAAACGAGACTTTTACAGATATTCAAGTAATGTTACAGATATTCTTTCGGTGCTAAAGGGGTAATGAATCATTTATTAACATATTTAAGAGTAGAAGGCGGCCAGAAAGAAAGTATTAGCAGACTCCGCCCGCCGCCTGCACTCGTGGATAGCACCCTCTGCTGGTTAAAAAAAGTACTGCGATTCAATTTTCAGAAAATCGATATCAACCGTGATACCTATGAATCGATTTTTAACTGCCTTACGATTAATCGTTACATCCCTACTTACTTGTACTTACAATTTCAATCAACAGTACTTCTATTTGAGTAGGATATATCAGTACTCTTTACACCTCTGCTTCCAATCATCCATCTGACACTTTTTACAACCGTTGCTCTCTAAAAAGTTACTGAAAACTGAAATATGTTGAAAATATATCAAATATATTGAAATTGACACAACAGAGGAATGATTTATTTATCAACAAGGTGGATGCGCACGCAACCTGACTGCAGAAACAGCTGCGACCGCCACTTTAAACTGTCTAATGTTATGTCCATCCACAGTAATCTTGCAGTTGTGATGTTAGCTAGCGATGTTTTCAGCATATTACAACAGTTTATCACAGAGTGATAAAGTAAGTTATGCAGCTAAATTAACATTAGTGAATGGGATAAGTCTTAGTGACCCATACGCCCATACCCATACATACTATTTCATGATTACAACACTGAAGACTTTGTGGCTCTGAAGACTGAGGTGCTCCCTAGTCAAAGACAAGGGAAGAGAACTGAGATGTATAAAGTCTGGGTCATTGTGAACAAGAAAAACAACTGCATCCTGACTGCAAACTGCACCTGTATGGCTGGGTATGTAATTTAGAATGTAATAACGTTACAAATCAATATTAGCTTGCTTTCGATCGCTTTGTAACCTTGTCTTCAATCACTGTCGTTATTGTAAACATTTCACAACTCATTTGCTGCAGTGTCTGCGGGCGTATCTACCTCTACCACTATTAAAATCAATGTAAACATATTTATTAATAATAATAATAATAATGCTTTGGATTTTATATAGCGCTTTATCATAGACACTCAAAGGCGCTTTACAAAATTAAGGCATTATTATTTCTATCCACACTTAGTGGTGGTAAGCTACTATTTTAGCGACAGCTGCCCTGGGGCAGACCACAGAAGCGACGCTGCCATAGTGTGCCATTGGCCCCTTCGACCACCACCAACACTCACTCACACACAACATTCATACTTGTCAATGTGGGTGAAGTGTCTTGCCCAAGGACACAATGACAGATACCACTGGAGCGACTGTCCCCCACTGGAATTCTCCCATCCATCTACTAACCAGGCCCAGACCTGCTTAGCTTCTGAGATCTAATGATCATTACATTGTTAGATATTAATACCAATACCAGCTTGGGGTCATGTTGTAGACTTGCTGCTGCACTGAAAACTAGCGCAGTGTTGCAGGAAGTGACGTAGAGTGATGTAGACCAAAAATACCTCTATAAGCCACATGTGTCAAACTCAAGGCTCAGGGGCCAAATTCAGCTCTTAAGAGCATCAAATTCGGCCCGCTCGAGAAAGTAAAAATGAAAGAAAAAACACGAAACATTTAGTAAATTATCAAGTTGTAGAGATCTCAGCCCCTCTAAATACAACAATTCAATTTAAATCCACAATATTTGCAGAGCTCAGTTTTCCAGTTCTTAAATCCCATAACAGCAGTCTTTATTTATTTATTTTTTTTTTATCTCAATTTGTTGACTCTCAATTCTTTTCAAAATCAAGCAAATTTTCTTCAAATTATTCGACGAAATTTCTCCAAATTCCCAAAATCAGGTAAATTCAAGTGAAGATCCTGCAAGGACAGATATACTCAAATTTTCCATCATTTATACGTAGAAGTGCAAACCAGGGCACATTAATGTAGAATTTCCTCTTTTTCCTACTTAAAATCTGTGGCCCACTTAAGCCTGAACCAAAATGAGATCGACACCCCTGCTATAAGTTGATGCTATCAGGTTTAAAAAACACAGAACTCAATGTTGAAAACAGAGAAAAAAAAAAGACTTTGTTACAAAACACACTAATAAATAACTACAGCCTATGTGTTTGAGAGACTGTTCCTTAAAGTAAAAAGTGTTTAAATACTATTAAATTCTGAAGTTCACAGCTGTTGGCTTTGTTACTTTATTGTGAAAGTATTAACCCCTGCATGCCCTTGCATTCACTATCCTACTATAAATGCAGAAAGCAATAAAAAGATAATACTTGTAACAAAAAAGTTGGAAATGGTGTCTATTTTAACAAGTGATCAACTTACGACGGTGTCAAAATTAAAAATGTGAAAATATAGCTTGTCATTTTGGTTATGGATATGATTTGATATATATTTATATATATAAAAGGTATATTCAACAACAAGCATGAGGCCACTTCGGTTCAGTCCTAACCTACTCGAGGCGTTCCATTATTGCATGAAAACAAACTGTCTTTGTTGTGAACGTTCCAGTACATTAAGGAGTGTCTGCCTGTTTCAGTGCACGTCCTAAATTAGGACCTCAAATCCACACACTGCAGAAAATGTGAGAAGGAACACACACACACACACACACACACACACACACACACACACACACACACACACACACACACACACACACACACACACACACACACACACACACACACACACACACACACACACACACACACACACACACACACACACACACACACACACACACACACACACACACACAGAAGGAGGATTCAATGCGACAGAGTGAGCAGGAAGGAAGGAGAGCAGCTCAGATTGCGATACACAGCCTGGACAACAAAAAAAGGGAATTAAAAGGAGAGTTGAATCAAAACTTATTCAAATGATGCACGCACACACACAGAGAGAGAGAGAGAGAGAGAGAGAGAGAGAGAGGATCCACACAGTTTTCCACCTGTGTGAGAATATCGTGCCGTTACTGTGGCAACTGGTGTGATCAGTGCACCTGAGAAGAAGAAACAGGCCAATCACTCAGTTTAATTCTCACTCCTTTAGAGCCCAAAGTCATCCAAATCATCCTGAGTGACAGCAGCCTGCACATGTGATCTATAAAGGGGTCCAGATGTTTGGGTTTTCCAGGACTATAAAATTGACTCATGGTGGCTCTGACACACCAGTCTCACCTGAGGACAGGACCAAAACAATAAACCAGTGGCTGTTTGGCCCTTACAGCTCAAACAGCTGATCCATGAATGTACATCATTTAAATGACTCGATGTAATATAATTATGCATAATATCACTGTGATAAAGCTAATGTTCATGCAGCTTTACCTCATTAATATAAGCATTAAAGCTGATTCCCAATGAAAAACTAGAACATCCATCACAGCTCTGTTACTAATTGTTCTTTGTTATTAATTTATTTCCGCCATTGATAACATTGAGACTATACAGTCCCTGACTTATCACTTATTCAAGTTGTGGAATCAAAGAATAATAACTTGACTTGTTGGTTAATTGGAATCTAAAGTGGTATATATGAAGGGCAGTACCCTCTCAATTGTGCATATTATTCCAATATAAAAGTCTGGTATCATTCATTAAGTCTTATCATTCCATTAAGACCGAAAGGTCAGATGTAGCTTGGACAGAAGTCTTGTTGCATACAAAAAAATTTAAAAACTATACACTTTATTTTGAATTTACAAAGATCCTACCATGGCAACAACATAAAGTGACTATAGGTGCATTGAAAAAATGTATAAGCTTAGAGGACTGCATCCATACGGCTTGAAATAGAAGTTAAATTAAAAACATGTCCATGCAAACACATATTGGCTGTGTTTAAAATGGTTCACATTAGATAGTATGAAAAGATTGAGTATGCGAGAAATACCTGTATGTATACTATATTGGGACATTTTTTAAGTATACATGGTGGGCACACTAGTCAATGGACCTGGGATCAGCTTCAAGATAAACATCAAACATTCCCTTTTCAAAACAAAAGAATCTATTCTTGTCTTCCATTAGTTTTTAACACTTTTGTAAATAGGGCTCTTATTTTGAAGTTAACCCAGTGCTTCTCAATTACTTTCTGTCACGCTCCTCCCAGGAAGATATAAATATTTTGCACCCACACTCTCCAATAGTATCATTCATCTATAAAATTGTTATAAGTACACCTCTGCATAACACTGTATCCCTATTAATATTAAATAAAACAAAAAAGTATATATAGATCAAGATTTAAAGTGCATCAATTTGCCTGAAATTTAAAAAAAAAAACATTTGCAGAATCAGAATAAGTTTTATTCGCAAAGTACAGTTTAAAAACAATACAAGGAATTTATCTTGGTGGATGGTGCGAAGAACAAAAAACAAACAAGAAACACTATAATAAGAATAAGAATAATAAATATAAATGATGGATATATACAGCACATACAGTATATACAAGTGCTGCAGGTAATTTTTTTTTTTTTTTTAAAGGATTTTTTTGGCTCTAGTGGCCTTTATATGACAGTTGCTTGACAGGAAAGGGGGTCAGAGAGAGGAGGGAATGACATGCAGGAAAGGGTCCCAGGCCGGGAATCGAACCTGGACCCGCTGCAGGTGAGGAACTACAGCCTCTGTACATGGGGCGGGCGCTCTACCCACTGAGCTAAACACCGCCCGTGCTGCAGGTAATTTTGACCAACTTGAACCATTTGACACTGACAAATAAAATTAAATGAACTCAATAAATATTAATAATAATAAATTCAACTTAAGCGACAACATTAACTCAGAATATACAAAACACTTGAACCTGCAAAACACAAAAATTATAAAACCATTTGTGCTGATTGACAAAAAATTAGATTCTAACACAGGGAATTTGTCATGTCAAAACGTACAGGTACTGTACATCTAAAAAAAATTTAGAATATCATGAACATGTTCAATATTTTGTGTCACTCATTTCAGAAAGTCAAACCCATATATGATATTGGCTCATGTCACAGAGTGAAATATTTCAAGCCTTTATTTATTGAAATTTTGATGATTATGGTTTAAAGATAATGAAAACCCAAAATTCAGTGTCTTGGAAATTTATAATAATACACAAGATCATTAAAAAATGAATTTTAAACCAAAATGTAAGGCTTCTGAAAAGTATGTTAATTTTTATGCACTCAATACTTGGTTGGGCCTCTTTTTGCATGAATTACTGCGGCACTGCTCAGGTGTAATGGAAGCCCAGGTTGCTCTGATAGAAGCCTTCAGGTCATCTGCATCGTTGAGTCTGGTGTCTCTCACCTTCCTCTTGACAACGCCCCATAGATTCTCTATGGGGTTCAGGTCAGGCCAGTTTGCTGGCCAATCAAGCACAGTAACACCATGGTCATTGAGCCAGCTATTTGTACCTTTGACAGTGTGGGCCGGTGCCAAGTCCTGCTGGAAATAAAGCTTGTCAGCAGAAGGAAGCATGAGGTGCTCTACAATGTCCTGGTAGACGACTGCGTTGGCTGTGGACTTTAGAAAATACATTGGACCGACACCAGCAGATGACATGGCAGCCCAAATCATCCCAGATTGCGGAAACTTCACACTGGACTTCAAGCAACGTGGATTCTGAACCTCTCCACTTTTCCTCCAGACTCTGGGACCTTGATTTCCAAATTATATGCCAAATTTACTTAAAAGTCCTTTACTGAGCAACAGTTTATTTTCAAAAAAATGAAGGCTTGAAATATTTCACTCTGTGTGTCATCAGCCAATATCATATATTGGTTTGACTTTCTGAAATGACTGACAAAAATATGAACCTTTTTTATGATATTCATATTTTTTTTTAGATGTACCTGTACGTACGCAATAAATAAACAGTCTGTGTTGCTGTCAGGTGCTTCCTCCAGCATAACAGAGACCAACAGCTCCTCTGCTACGGTATGGTTTTTTTTATGCTACCTCATATCATATGATGCTAACAGTGCCCATAGGTTTACTGAAGTAGCATTCATAAAGCGGGATGATTTTTGGCAATATTCGCCATGTTTTCACTAAAAAAAACTCAAGCATTTTATCAGCGTAATTGTTTTGTCAGTAGTACAATAGCAGGTCTGCGAAAAACACAGAAATATCGGAACGAAATGTGTATACATGAGTTTTATGGATCAAAAGACCACATGTTGATATTCTACTTGTCAGTTTCTCGCTTAAAATGTTTGCAGAACTTTCAAAGGTAGAGAATTAACAGAGATATTTAGCCTCAGTGTGCTTCAGGTTTTTGTCGTTGTAGGTTTGAAATACATCTTGGGAACTTGTTAGTATACTTCAGTGAGAACACTCATCATCCTAATCCTCCTAACTATATAGTATATAGTAGACAGTATATACCTATTGAGTTTGTAGTGTATAGTACGGACTGTGTCATTTCAAACACAGCCTATGCCTTTCAATGGTCTTCTGTAAGAGCTGAGATCCTGTAAAAACTCTGACCAATCCCTACTAATCGGTCCAGATGGAAAGAACCAATCAGATGTATTCACATCTCCCCTGCTGAGTCCAATAAATGTTCAAGCTTGTGGGGGTGTTGCTTTGGACAAAGCCCTGACGGAGGGGGTGGAGCTTAGAGGAAATCTTGCTTTTCACCACTGTGAACTGCAGTTTTTATGCTGGCAGAAGAGTCTCTGCTTGCCCCCCCCCCTTCCCTGTGCACGGTGGGCATCTCAGATTTAACCTTCCATCTATCTGATGAATCCCAGTACACTTTTTGGTTTTTTGATTTCCTCACTATTGAAGCCACTGTGTTCCAGTGAACCCAAAGCTCCTGAAAGTGTGTGATAAGGTTACTATGATCCATTACAGTGGAGCTGCAAATAGGAATCCCTGTCTTTGCATTGATGCATATGTATAAAAATTAAACATTAAAAGCAGAAAATGTGTTAGTCTCCAATAAAAGCCATTTGCCTACAGTAATTGTGAAACAAAAATTGTTTCCATATTGAATTGATGACAAGCTACAATATTAAATGCTTTAGCTTTTCACTTTTACAACAGTTGGACAACAGGCACCAAACATTACTGTCACAGATGGTTAGTTTGTCTCTGGTTTGAGGATTTAACCAAAAATGTTATTTTTAAGCCAAGTTATCTGCAACTAACAAAAAATAATGTTTTCAAACAGGCATTTAAATTAAATAAAAATGAAAAATTATTTAATAAAAGGCCCCGCATGTGTTTTGTGATATCCCAGTGACCTTTAATCGCTACATTCTTATCAGCTTATCCTCCAAAAGAACCAAATCTAGGCCAGTTTTGAGGGAAATCCTTCAAGGTGTATTTTACTCTACTGAGAACTGAGACAAGAAAAGTGCCTCCAGCTATCGCTGTACCCAGAGCGCATGTGCACACACGCCCGTGATCACACACCACAACCACTTGACCTTATATTACTTCTCCCTATTCATAATGTATAAATGTCACACTCCTGTCTTATTTGTTCTCCTGTCGACACACAGACGTCTCCAAACAACCAACCAACCGCTATTTGGTTTCACAACAGCAGCTCTTCACCAGTGTCTCATTCATGTCATCATTCAACAATCAAGGGCAGCAGTGCAGCAGAATGTAAAGCAGGCAGGAGACACAGGTTGTGCTGGGAGTGCCGCCTCTGTGCCGTTTACCTACAGCTGTGTGGGAGACATGAAGCCCTGAGTGACGCCGGGAAATCAGCCACTTAAGCAGGAGCAGGTGAGGCTCAAGTGGATGCAGAGGAAGATAAATTATAAATTGCAAAGAGAAAAAGCCATTGACGTAACAAATGAATAAACACTTGGGTGAAATGGTTCTTTGCGAAGACGCTGCGTATCGACAAAAAGGGTCAGCAGTGCTCTCAGTGTGTGGGATAATGGCCTGTAATGAGTAAATAATATCACTGCTCTCCGTCGCCTGATTACAAAGGACTGCAGATGGAAGCCATCGCTACATTAAGAGGATCTTAATTACAGATGGAAATGAACATTAATGTCTAAAGACTTACACAGAACGAGAAAACAATCAAAGTGGTTAGGAAATAAGAATATGTTCACACTTTAGAGATCATTTAAACTCTCCAAGTTGGATTTCAGCAACAAATCGTCAACGGGTCAGCTGGGACTGCTGCTATACGACATAAGGGTCCTGCTTGGATCTGTCTATGTGGAGTTTACATGTTCTTCCCATGTTTACATGAGTTTCACAAATACACACTGACTAGTGATGGCGCCTAAGAGAGCTGAATCAGAGCAGTCACACACACACATCCACTAAGTGAGAAGTGAGTAAGTGAGAAAATAATGCCTGTTTTTTTAACAATAACAGAACCCATGCACAGAGAACATGCAAACCAGTAGAAATAAAGCCAACAATGGTAACTGGCTCACAATTCAAAGCCAATTAAAACACTGCAGGTACAGGTAAAATAAGAGAGTCAAATAAAATCCAGTAAAACAATATTAACAGTATCTTTGTGCCAAATTTACAAAATCATTCACTAGGTTTATTAGTTTGTTTTATAACAAGAACATTTTGAAGTTAATAAAAATCATCAAACAACAGTTAAGATCTACTCTGATACCTGGTCTACCTCTGAGCTATAACTGCTATAACTGGTCCAGTTAGACCGCCATGGGACAGGGTTTTATTGTGACAGGAACTTTGCTCAGTATGTTCTCTTTAGATGATCTATAAAGTAGATTTAATGTCTCTCAGTGCAGGTCAGAAAGAAACAAAGAGTGAGAGACAAAAGGGTTTAATTTGTTCATCAGTTTAAGGTTAAGTTTCTGTGTGTCCTCAACACTTTCAAAAACAGACCTGCTTTCAATTTAAAGCTGCTGGAGACAGCGATTTTTTTAAAATCATATAAATCCCTAGTGTGGGCATCATAAATCAATAAAATGATTATCATTTGCTCGAAAAAAGATGTGAAAGGTTGAAATCGCAGCTTGAAAGTTTGTTTTGATCTCCACTGTAAACGTAAATATACTCACACTTTTTACTTCTGTTTTACTGTGATTGCTTTGCCAGACAAGGACGACGGTGATTCTCTTGACACTATTTTTGGTGTATTTTGTTCCCAGTATACCCAATATAGTCAATAACCACAAAATAACCATCCACTATTGTTTGACCACACTCTTTAATTAACTTTTGACAGAGTTTTTGGAGGCAAACACAAACAATCACTGTACGAATCAAGTAAAAACACTAATATGCATCCATTTACGGGACTTCACACCCCACAATGCAATGTGCAAAACCTTTCTGAAAATTACTGTCCAACAAAACCAACATTTACTAGTGGCAATTTCAACCTTTCACATCCTTTTTCGAGCAAATGATCTTTGATTTATTGACGTATGAGGTCCATAATATGGATTTATTTAATTCAAAAACTTCTCCTGCAGCTTTAGGTATCATGCTGTTATGTCACTAGCTGAAATCAAATGTGCAGCACAGTCTGATTACTTTTGAGGTTAGTGCAACATAGAGTGTGAATAGTTTTTGAAGGTCAAACTTGGCCCAACTATTGCTCTGTGTTGTCATAGAACTATAGAAATTATAAAAAAAATAAATAATAGCAGCCAGTGTTGATTTATCCATATTTTACATTTTGCACTGTATGAAAACAAATCAGTTAAACCTGGTGATTCTCTCCTGGTTGTGATGGTGTCACCTTGTATGAATTCAGGTAATACAAACAGATAATGAGGAACCTCTGATGGATGACAGGGAATAAGCACCGAGGTAATTCGTCTACATTCAGTGCACGGGGTCCATTAGCAGTTATGACACACAAGTGCCTGGAGAAAAGGTGCCAAAGCCGACTCTAAAAATAAATTACATGTCGGTGAGAGTGCGACGCAGTGCTCCTATAGAATAAGTGTCAAGGAGGATCCTCTCATTTTCTCTGACTGGAAATGTTCATGCAAGATCAAGCATTAGAGCAGATACGCGTTATAAGAGCTGCTGCTCAGTAACGAGGCTTTCAGGTGCAGGCAGCTGTGTGCGACACAGAAAACACACACTAATAATAAATGATCAAGACGATCATCACTATAAGATAGGAAAGGCTCCAGTTTCGTAAATGGGTTTAGTTGCAATTCAAAGTTTGAAAAGCAGAAACTCCTGGCTGTTTTTGCCGACTGTTGCAGTGTGAATTAAATGGAACTATTCCTCATCTACAGCTCACATAGTAAATCAGAAAAAACGCCGTCCAGCCGATGTGAAGTCAGGAGATTAAAACTTTACCTTTAGGCCAAGTCACACGGTCGAATGGTTTAAAAAATATCTATAAAATAAGCCTCATTTGAATAATAAATGTAGAAGGAATACGTTTTCTGTACAGCAGGAACTTTGCTCAACTACAACTGCTTTTATCACTCTTTCATAATCCATAAACCCAATCATTTTTGAAATACTTTGAAACTAAAACATTTGCTGTGCATATTTTCAGTCAGCATTTTAGTTCCCCTGGCTTAAAGTAATTCTACCATCTTGTGCGTATAATAAAACACTAATAATGCACTCTAAACTAACTCTTGCTGGTGCAAGAGGGTGTTGGTGCAAACACAGCTGTTTTTTGCTGTGTCCAAAACATGTCATGAAGGGCTGTAAATCAAGTAGGTTGTTAGAAGTTTTCCTGAATCAGAGTGTCATCATGCAGCTTTGCACAAGGCCTGGTAATGAGCATCTGAGCTGTGTTGGAGCAGGGGGGGCGTCGAGATGGGACAGAGTTTGGACACTTTGACTGCTCAACTAACAAGTATTATTACCTCCACCAAGGAGGTAATGTGTTGTCTGTCCCTCCATCTGTTAATGTGGATGTTTCTCAACAGATTTAAATTAAGTTTGAAGTGGTTAATAATAGAATGCTTTTTTTGTTATTATACACAAAAGACAACAAAATTAAAAGTCTTGTTGCTTTAATTATCCTGAAACTTGTAGCTTTTACAACCTTGTACAGAGGCCACATCGCCAGTAACAGATCCAAAACATACCAAAGGTGATACTGTTTCATGTCAGTATTCGCTTCTTTTTTTATTTACGTTTATACCTTAGTATGGATATGGTCAGTTGAACTTAGTTAATTCAAATGTTATTACCTTTGCCAACTAACTAATATTTTCACCTGTGTTTATCTATTTATTTTTTGTCTGTTAGAAGGATTACATCAAAAAATACTGTATGGATTTTGCCAATTTTTTTTTATACAAAAATAGTCCTGAGGCCAGTGTTTTATTTAAATTTAATTAAGGTGGCCTGAAATGTTTAGTAATTGATAACAAAAAAAAAATGACGACTGAATAACAATATGCTCTCTAAATTTAAATCACCCAGGGGCGGATTCACTAAGATCTGAAATAAAGGGTGGTAAACCAGTTGCGTCCCTAAATCCTTTGGTGACCTGCTGCGAGGAATTCACTAAGACTGCAGCAATGATTAGCGCACGTGCAGAAGACCGCCCTATTTAAATGAGCATTTCGCTCGTTCAATGTGGAAACGTGAAATTGGAGACAGATTAACTTCTCTGTTTGCTGCACAAACATTTAATAATGTAGAAAACGAAACAAACAAATTAAAAAAAAAAACAACTACAAAACAAAAAACAAAAACTTTAAAACCTTATGATATTTTTCCCCTAAGTTAATGTGGGTGCTCTGTCAGGTCCTGTAACTTTGCTCTGATCAGTTCATGAAAAACAGGCAGATTTAAACACAAAACATCCTATTGTTCTGCCATTGATCTGAGTTAATGCAGCAACGCAGTCTGTCAATCAGTCGATCATCACCATTTGAAGATGATCTACTGACCATCATCCAGCAGGTCCGACCTCCTGAGTAGCGCTGTGTCACCACACTCTCATATGTGAACACTGTGCCTAAATTTGACGGTCAAAACATCACTGGAGCGGTGCGTCCATAGCGCGCACAGCATCCTCTCTCCACTGCAGCATCACCAGATTCCACACACGCACCACTGCGGGTGTGCAGCTTTTTCTCTCCCTCACACACACTTTACTCACACTTTATTTTTTCCATTCAGTGGCTGCTAATAATGACTATTGTTTTATTTGAATTATTTTCTTATACAAAAAAGGTTAACTGGAGCCTTTTATTCCATCTCCTCTGTGTTTTGTGTCAATATTTACTGCAGCGGATCTCTGCGCGTGTTTGCACCTGCTTGTCAGTCGTACTATTTTCCGGTGCTAAAACAATCACCGTAAACAGTTCCAGATTTGATGAATTGCATTGTGCCCACTGAATTAATTTATTTGCATGTCCTCCTCCCATTTTTTTGCTCCCCTTGTGTGCTCCGCCTACTTTCCATATTCATCAGAGGGAAACGCGCTAAGCGGATTGAGGGCGCATTGCGACGTGCAGCAGCCACGCACTCCTGATTCCCTGGGGTTTGTACGACTAATTAGCATGTGGAGTGACGTTTGCACACGTCTTAATATCCCTAAACCTTTAGTGAATCTGCCCCCCAATCTTAACTGTATTGTATACTTTCACTTTCTCCAATATGAATCTATTTAAAATAGAAGAAAATACAGTGTGATAATATTCGAGCTGGTACAACATACTAACTCACTAACCTTGGCTGCTCTGTATTTACACAGTAAAACAAACATGATATGAACATTTTATATCACAATCCAAAAAAGGTTGCGAACCATTGCCTTAGGCCATACAAGATTCCATTAAATTTTGCAGGATATCCAGATCAATATCATGAATTGGGACTGCTTTCAAAATATCTCAGTATGTAAATGATAATTCATTTTAACATTTGACTGAATAATGTTGGGTTGGTTCCTCAGTTTCATCCAGATAGAACCCAGATTTTGAAAAATGGGGGCGCCCCATAAAAAAATAAATAAATAGGGGTGCCCATACATTTGGACCAATAGATAGAAATTTGCTCCAAGCCTTCGCAAGGCAAGGCAAGGCAAATTTATTTATATAGCGCATTTCATACTCAAGGCAACTCAATGTGCTTTACATGATAAAACATTCAATTGTTTAAAATCAATAAGAACATTTAAATCAATAAGAACATTTAAAATCATCAGTAAAATCAATTAAAATCATCAGTAAAATCATCATTACATCAACAACATGACAAAAAATCTCTCTCTCAATCATATGCAGTAGAGAAAAAAAGTGCCTTTAACTTTGATTTAAAAATGTTCACATTGGATGCTGACTTCAGCTCCGCTGGCAGTTTGTTCCACTTCTTTCGCAGTCTGAATGATCCTGGTACTATGATCACGATCACTGATCCAGATAACTAAGACTATCAGACAAAAATTTGCACTGTATCAGTGCTCATATTTTACACATTTTACTGTATTGCAATCCTGGAAAAAGAAACGATTACTGCTACTGATAAATTCACAATTATTCTACATATTTGAAAACAAGATTTTTATGTCAGCTGAATGTACAGCAAGTGTTTAAAAGTATTTCTGCCAAGAAATAATGATTCTTGATTCTGATTCTTTGAGTTGTGCAGGTCAACAGGTCACAGATTTCACAAGATAATTTTTTAGTTTGAAAAAGCCTTTACACAGGTTATTTTTATTAATTCACTTAGTTGATATAGTTTAATTTGGTTGCTGTAATGTAACTAGGATATTCAATTAACAAAGGTTTCCAGCTGTAACTGTAAAAGTGAAACTTTCTGAAATAAAACTACAAACAAGTTGTCATCAGTGTAAAATCTATCACCAGTTTATCATTTTACCAGTTGTTAGAGCTACTATCTTTACCAGGTAGATAATATTTACTACTGGTGATTGTTTTCTGGAGTTTTAATGGGATTTTTACCGGTGATTAGTTCATATCTCCCTTGCGCTCCGCGGTCCAAACTGACACCGTAGCCAGACACACACGAGTGTGTCACATACGTCACTCAGTCACATTAGGGAAGATTGCGGTCATTATACGGGGTGGATTAAATAACGCATTAAAGATTGTTTTATCCCGTTCCTCTCCGTGTTATTATCACATTATAAAAAAGTTTAAAAATAGCAGGAGTTAGTGCTGGTCTCGAACGGTCTTGAGAGAAAATCCCGAGTCCGGGCAGCCCGAGTCCGAGACGAGACAGAGACCTTTAAAATTTGGTCTTGAGACCAAGACCGGTCTCCACTACCACAACACTACTCGAGTAGATTTTTACACCAGTGACTTTACTTTTACTTTAAGTAAAATTTAATCAAAGTAACAGTACTTATACTTAAATAGATTTTTTCTGTACTCTTTCCACCCCTGTCGAGTACCATGCTTCGTTTGTTAAACTAAAGTAATGGACTTGACCAGTTTCCCTGTGTTAAAATGTATATTCACTCTTCTCTTACAGTCACTGAATCTCACTCAAACAGATCTTGTACTCACATGCTAAAATACATACAACCTTTCATTTCAAACGTCAGTACTGTTGATCTAGTATCCACTCTGAGAAATTCAACATCCTGCTTAAGGTAACCTTGTGAACTAGCAAACGACGGCATGTTTGCATTTGTGAACATTTTGACGTGAGTGCTGCACGACTGAAACCACGCAGCAGAACGGCGTGAGTATCTGCAACAGCCCAATACTCCACGCAAACATTTCACACTTCCCTACCACTCCAAGAGCAAACACTCCATTCTGACAAAAAGTCTAATGAGAAGCTGAAAACAGTAAAACTCTATTATGCAGGAGTTCATTCCTTCTAATAATGAAATGCTTCTGAGTGACGTGAAAAGGCTGTTTGCAACAAAACCCTGCGTAGATTAGAAGCCTTCGCCTTGTTTCTCTTCCAGCTAACATGACCCTCAAACAGCACTCTGTCACATGCCTAAAATATCAATGAACCCTATCATTGGAGTGTAATAGACCAAGAAGAAAAAGCAGCAACAGCAGCCACTCTCTCTGCATGTCTAATGAGTGCAAGCAAACAGCAATCAGTGTTTTCACTGAATAACATTAGCATGAGATGCTTCACCTTAGTTCACTCAGATATGGAAGATAATAAAAACAAAAAAAAACCAACACAATCTTTTATGTTAGGCTGTGTTTTGGGGAAAATGCAGCAGTTTTATTTATGCTAGATGAGATATGATTGTATTGCTCTATTGCACGTTATTAAGCGGTGTTTAAATGATGAAGTCAAGATTTCATGAAATGAATAAACAAGGATAGCTGCACATTATGTCTCCATTCTTACCTTGAGCAACGATTTTTGATTCATGATTAAAAATAAAATCCTTTACTAATTAGCCTCAAATCTGCATTCATTGTACCCGTTTGGGACTTGACCCTGTGTGATAATGTGAGAGCATCCATCGAGGTTCAAAGCAGAGCTCTTTTCCTCTATTCAAAAGAAAATTAGTCGGGGGGTGGTTTCATAGGGACTCCGATTTTCCCTGATTACAGAAAATGGATGGCCAGTGCAGCCGGGGGGGGTAATGGAGAGTGGAACAAATTTCACTTCCTTTAAAGGAAATAGCTCCATAGCACTAATTTAAACCCTCACCTACATGTTTTAGGACAATATCACACATTTCCACAATATTTTTCACTGTAAAACAGGTGGCTGAATGTAAGCGCAGCAAAGGGACGGACATGTTAAATCTTGCACTACTTATTCTTGCATGATTTCAGTGTGATGTTCCGATCAGCTAATCTGAGGAGTTCACCGCATGATATTTCATAAAAAGAGCATCACTGGGCCAGTTATGAATATTATGATGGAAACAAATATAAAAATACTTTGAAATCTTATAAAGGACTTTAAAAAATAAATAAAACAGGGCAGAAGATATATTTGAAAAGATTCAAAGTAATTTCAACAATTTTTTTTCAAACTAGCAGTAACGGCCAGACAGTATTACCATGATATTTTGACACTTTGAATAACAGAATAAATTGCAGAAGTTATTAAGTAAGTAACATTAAAAAAATAATAAAACAAATACAAACTGTAAAAGAAATGCAGTCAGAATATTTAACTCAATTAACCCTATTTAACATGTTTAGCATGATTTCAGGAAGTATAACAGCCAGTAGCTACTGATATTAAATCAGGGAAAGCAGACAAAACAGGAACAGAAATGGGTAAAACTATGAAGCAAAGTTGGGGAAAATTAAAAATTGGAAATAAGAAGCTCTAGCTTTGTCATGTAGACCTCTTTTTTTATGTTTTGGTCTGCTAATAACTAAGCTGAAATAATATTTCTCTTATTTTGGGACCCCGTATAGAATAGTTCTTTAAATAGTTTAACTTACCCAACCATTTAAAGGCGTGCCATTTATAGCCTATAGTAGATGATTAATAGTAATTATACACTTCATGGAAACACCAGCTTCAAATCTAATTCCGCGCAAGGTTATTACAAACAACAACAAAAGCCGCAGGAGGAGACAAAAACCTAAATGTGTGTATGATTCCTGCTTCTATTGTGTGCTCCACAAAAGCTGCTAAACATTAGCTGATTAATGCAGCAGTTTCCTTGATAGTTACCAAGTGTTCACATTCAGGAGGATATTATTTGAATTATTTGGTAAACCCATTTGATAGACGCCTCTAAATAAAGAGGCATTGTTGCAAACATCAATACTTCAGCTGTGTTGTGCCATGTTCATATTTGATTGCATGGGTACCTCAGGGAGTCTGGCACTTACCCAAAACAAAAGAAGCTTCTCTAACACAAATACACACTATTGAATTGTGTTTGGGTTTGCATGCACCACTGGTGCTGCCTCTCTTTGGTAGAATCTAAACTCACTTCATCACGTTTCATCAATTCAAATATCCAATATTCCAATAAGGAAGTTATTAACAAAGTTTAAAATTGATTTTTGGTATTATTACATTATTAATACGATAAAATGCGAAGGGACCATGCAGTGCTTTTCACTTCTCTCACCAAATATAGAACAGAGAGGCATCAAGATGAGTGGATCAAAGTGACGGTAGAATGGGGGATAATAGAAGCGAGTGTTGGAAAAGGGGAAAAGTGGTGCAAACATGAGGAGTGGAGAGTGTGTGCATGTCTGACACTGGTGTGTTTGGATCAACAGGAGGGGAGGTGGAGGGCCCGTCTGCTGGTGAGGCTTTATCCTGTAACTGACACTGCGTTTTACCGCAGTGGTTTTTACAACATCACGTACACACACACACACACAATGTTTTATTAATGCCCAGTCTCTGTAAATGTCAACTCCTCCACACCATGTTTTAGGTTGGCTGGAACTGAAAAATATATATAAAGCCTTTCACTGTTGCCATCCATTGTTTCCCCCACAAAGGTTACAAAATGTTTTAAAAATTGTTCTTTTGTGGCGACGGTAACTCAAGTAGAGCAGTTGAGGGAACAGGCGTCCCTGTTGACTGCTTCAAATCTTGCTGTGTTTTGATCACTGCACATTGATCTATTATTATTATTTGGTTGTTGGCATTCTGACAAATTTTAGTAGTTGTCGCCTGGAAGTTGGTTTACTACCTCCGTCAAGGACGTAAAGTTTTCAGACGGCGTCCATACATCTGTTAATGTGGATTAGGGATACAACAAAATGAACATTATTGCCCAAAACCCGAAAACCAAAAATTAGAAAGCCAAGGCCGAAAACCGAAACACAGAAATACAGTATTATACAAATTATTAGTCCCATAGCATTTATGGCTCTGAATGTGTACTGACCTCACTAAAATTAAAACATTGCAATTGTATACATTAATATTAATGCTTCAAAGAATATGTCAATTAGAAAATATTTATTTAGCATTGACATTCCAACAACGCACAATAAAAAATAAAAAAGTAAATGTTTAACTTGTCACCATTCATACATTAAATAATATTGAACAGGCCTATAACTGACTGGGCTGCTGAAACAGAGCCATTTAAGTCATGCTCTGTGTGCTCTGTGTGCTTTGATTGCGCCGTGCATCATTTCTTTTGCGCACTGGTTTAATCCCATATAAGTAATGATCTTTATAACATGAACAAGATAAGACAATGTCAAATGGAAGATGATCTGACTGGTATTATGGATACAGTATCCAGAACAAGCTTTGGAGCATAATGTGGATGTTTGACTGGTTCTACAGCACCACCTGTTGGTGACCTTTGCCTCTAAACTTGGCGGAGGTTTGCGTTCCAATTGCTCTTTTTTTTTATAGCTTTTAAATTTTAAATACACTGATTTAGAATCCTGCCCTTTTTGGGTATTGTTTCAAGAAAACGGCAAAAGAAAAAGTGTCTGCATTTTAAGCCGATCTGATTACAGCAGAGATACAGACTCATTTTGCACCATCACATTTGTTTGCATGCTCAACTCAAACCAAAACGAGACACACGATCCCATTAGCCTCTTTATACCAGCGAAGATCAGCTGAGCACAGATAAGTGCTATCAAACTTGAATCTCACCCAGCTGGAAAACAAACATAATGCAAGTGTTCTGTCAGCCACAGCGTGAAGCGGAGCGCAGTACAAAGGATCATGGTGAAACCCTGCAGCAGCCATTTTAGCAGGAGCTCAGTGCAGCCAATGCACTGATGCAGAATATATCCAGTTAGCTTGGCAGAAGGCATGAAGTCCCAGTCACCCGTGGGTGCAGGAATGATACCAAAGATATTATTAAAGTTTCACTCTCTGACTTTTCCCTCCAAAGGCTGGTAAAGTGCTTCAAAGCTCATGACCAAGATTTAGGGAGGGCATGCAGGTTGATCTCAAATTCATTCATTCATCAGCTGTGTGTGGATGGCTAATTTTAGTTTTTAGATGCAGCTCCATCAGTCTTTGACATTACTTATTACAGTTTGTTTTGGGAGGCAAATGTCAACCCATAAAAAACTGAAATGTCATACTTTGCCTCAAGCGTGTTCAACGGCTCAAGAGGCTGATTACACCATAAAGGGTTTTAGTGAGTGTGTAAAGAAATAACAGCAGTTAGGCTGTGTGTGAGCCAAAGCCTCAATAGAAGGCTTTCATTTTTGAGGAACCTGATTCTAGCAAGAATGGGTTCGTCTTGCTCATTCATTATCATCCAATTGTATAAATTCTAGGCTTTACACCGATCTGATCAGCTATATCGGATCGGCTGATATTTAGCATTTTATGCAATTAATGTGATTGGCTGTAATGTCTTAATGCGCCGATCTGATCAATGATGTCATTGTTGTGATTAAACATTCTGTAGATGCTCACCATTGCATTGTTTTATCCATCTCATTTACACCGAAGAGTTGTTTGCTTTACGTGACACGGCTTTATTTCACTCACAAAGGTGAAAACCTATGGACGAACTGTGAAAATGTCACTACATCACCAGCATGGGGAGAACATGTAAACTCCACACAGACAGATTCAAGGAGGACCTTTATGCTGTATGTACAGTCGAGCATGTAAAAAGAGAGAGTCCTCGAGCGGAGCGCTCCCGTTTACTTTAGCTTTTATACGGGACACTTCTTTCTGTCCATTTCAGGACGGTGGTGGACACAGAAGCGCTCGTGTGTGCATGTGCGTGTATGCGCCCCACCGCTGTGCACTCTGTGTGGCATCCCAAAACCCGCTGTGTACCTGTGTTATGGACTATAAGCAACAGCGGGTTTTGCAATGCCACAGTCAGGAAATATGTGTTTGCTCCTAATGCTAATGGAGGCTTTACGTAGTTCCAGTGTGGTCTGCCCCCACAGCTTCACCTCTCTTATACTTGACACAGCTGCAGTTCAGGGACTAAATTAAATGGTTTAGCTCAAATTTACACCTGCTGGTGCTCGATCTGCATCGCATTTTAAAAAGCGGAGCCATGGCGCTCTTGTGCGTGCAATGTTATGTCCAAGACCTGCATCGAAATTCTTCACTCTTCCACTCCCTCACAGACACAAGGATGCATTTAGGTTCCAAAACATAGCACCGTTTGATTTTCCGTGAATCTGTACCAGGTAGTACCAAAGGAATTTGATCGTGTTACCTTAAAAACAAAACCTGAATTCATATGATCACATCGGTGATTTTTTTTTTTAAACTCACTGATCAGTGATCGGCCCAAAAATTCTGATTGTGTAAAGCCTAATGAAGTCTAATCTTTTGTTGTCTGAAGTCCTATAATCCACAAAACACAAGAAAGCACAGATGGGCGAGAAAAAATAGACAGGAGGAAGATGAATCATAATGAAAACGTACATACAATTCAAGAGATGGTGTTCAACCCAGGGTTTAAGAGCACTTCAGTCTATTTTGTTTCACTTGTCCATAGTCTTTTATCTACATCAAAACTGGGCAGAGGCCTCTTCATATAAGCATTCAAAAAGCATTGGGAAAGTACATCAAATAGGACTTTAGGTATGGAAGCCCAAAAGAGTCATAATTAAATAAATAAAAACAACATTTTGAAATAAATACCATTTTGATAAATAACAGACAAATATATAATATGGCCATTAAATTGTTAAAGAAGGTAATATTATTATGAAATATGTTTTATTATTCTTAAATATATATTTCCACATTGGTCTTTTTTCAGCAGAATGACTTCGGTCTGTCAATCAAAGCTAGTGGGTTGGACCTCAGCTTGATCCTTTAAGATTGATTAGTTTTCCTGGACATCGGTCATGGCCGTTCTTTGACCGACACAGTGGTAGCAATGGGAGAGAATATAAATTAAAGTATTATTAGATATTAACTAACCCTAACCATAACCCTAATAAAATGAGGTTTGGGAAACCACTAGATCAAAAAAATTATACAGCAACTAATCAATAGCTAAATAACTGAATCCATTTGCTTACAACTTACAACTTGTGCAACCTAGCAGCAGTGTTGGGCGGTAACGCGTTACTTGTAACAATATGGTGCATTTGTCCGTTACTTTGCGAGCTGCAGTGTACTTCCTGTTTACAGTGGCGCTACATATTTTTGCGGGATGCCGTGCCAAACATGGTAAAACGGTAGAAGAAGAAGCATTTTCAGCGTGTTTCTGTTTACATCACGTGCGCCAATCATGGCGAGTCAATGCGAGAGCAGGACGAGCTTCTCAGAGTGGAAATACGCAGATTATTTTTGTCTCCAAAAGATGCATCAGTGAAGCCAAGCTAACGCTGTGGCTGGATTTTAACGGACTGTGACTGTTATCCAGGGACAGGTCAGCCAAACTGTTGCACGGTATGTTGTTGTAAATAAGAAGTCTGTCACTACTGCTGATGAGTCACAGCTAACAGCAGCTCATTAGCCTGATATGTTTAGCATTGTGTAACTGAGAAAAACGCTGTGAATTTATTTTTCCACATTTATTTTTATAAGCATTTTCAACAGCAGAATGTGCATCTGGAATATGCACAGCTTACTTTACATTACTGTGCTAAGGCTGAAAAATTACTGTTTTAATTTTGGAGCAGCTGTTTTGTGCTTTATATGCACATAATTTATGGTTGTTTTATAGCAGTTGATCAACAGTGGAATATTATATTATTACAGCACTAATATGAAGCTGTATGGACACAAATGACCCAAAATAAATAATACATTTTTTAATTCTAAGTAACTCAAATGTTACTTTTTCCAGTAACGCATTACTTTTTGGTGTACGTAATCAAAATAGTAACTGAGTTACTTTGTGAATGAAGTAACTAGTAATGGTAACTAGTTACTTTTTTTCACAACACTGCCTAGCAGTTAGCATAACTACAAAGAGTGAACTCCTGCAAATAAAATGTCATCATTTTGTAACTCAGTTTTTAAATCTTTTTTCCAGCAAAAATCTTCAATTCATTCTAAATGCAACCAACCTTAAGGTGTACTAATGAGGCAAAACTCGAGTAGGTCACCCTGTCTGGGCTGATGGATCAACATTACTAAGAGTCACTTCAGCTTTTAATAAATGAGACTTAGAGAGTATCATTTCCTGTGGCACCCTTCTTGTTATGCTTGTCTGTGAACTGGGCTCGTCTGACACCTGTAATCTGGGTTGCTATGGTTTGCAGCCCATTTCACTTGGCAGGGTTTGCAGTCTAGTCAAGCAAAAAGTGAAAAGGTGGCAACTGACTTGACCTCCTTGAGTTAAGAGTAGTATCACCTACTTTTAAACATGGAGGATGCTTCATCATCGCAGGAGGACTGAAAAACAACGTGCATAAATTGATCATAATTGCCATTAATTATTGGTTTTGCACTTGTCGCTATTAACACTCAATACTTTAGCAACTCGTGTGAAATTCTGATTATTGTCACAAATAGTTAAAGATCCAGGAGACAATTTATGATTTATCAGATCATAAATCCATAATGTAGGCCTCATAGATCAATACATCAAATATAATTTGTGTGATAAAAAGATGTAAAAGGTTGAAAGATTGTTTTGACCCCATATTTTTACCCTTTTCCTGCCACTACACCAAACATGCCATATTTTAACCTATTTTCATCACTTTGTTTTGCCATATTTTTGCTCCTTTTAATGCATATTTGCTACATTACACCCATTTCTGCCACTTCTCCATCAAAATGCAATGCCTTTTCAGTCCATTTTTATTCCACTTTCAAGACAATGTCAGCACTAATAAACCCTATCCACCACTTTTCTCACTTAAAAATCCAATTTCAACACCTTTTCCACCATTTTTAGTCACTTTAAAGCCATTTTATTTCTGTTGGAACAAGGGTTTACATTTTTAAGATGACTATATAATACGGCACAAATGATATTTAACTTCCTGGATAACAGTGGATATTATTGAGATGAATAAATAAATGTTATCACAGATTAATAGAACAATGGACCATGATTTTGCTTATAGATGGCCCTGTCTCCACGTGACTCCTTCAATGTTCTTCAATGTTCATGTCTGTGTTCAACCACCTTCAGCTACAGTGGGGGGTCCCTGGTCTCTGGCACCTTTATATTGGTGGTTGCGGGCTGAAAAGGTTGAGCACCACTGATTTAGACGATACATGGGGGTGTTTTTACTTCATTTTTACCATGATTTCTTGCCTCCAAAACCGCTGTCAATAAGTCTGAAAGTTGAGGCAAAACAATGTTGGATGTTTTTTGGGGGTTTACACAAATCCTGTCAAAATTGAAATTCTCGCAGAGTGAAGTGACATTACAGGGCATATTAGGAACAAACTAGAACAAAAAATGTGTCAAGCGAATGCAGCGGAGATTTTTTTCCTCCCCAGCAGCTTTCATGTAAAACAGCAGCATGAGATTGGAGATAAGACTGTTTGTTTACTTTGGACTGAGTGGTGTATGCTATGGCCATGTAAGAATGTGGTCAATTAAACCCAATAGTGTGAGTCCTGAAGTAGATTCTGATGTTGCAATGGGTTTGAGTTCAAATAGCACAGCAAATTAGGATCAGGCAAAAAATAAAATCATCTGTCTACTTTTTACATAAAGTGCACTGCTCATCCGTACATCTCTTTGCATGCACACACACATTGCCACACTAGCTTTGTGTGTGGATGTGTGTGGACACTCATTCGTTGTCATGGCACCTAAGCAGCAGAGCGTTGCCATGCATGGGGACACAGACGAGATGTTACAATATTAATGTGTGGTCTTGGAAGCATAAACAACCGACAGTGACGAGTTTGAATGGAGGCAGACGGTGAGACGGATGGAGCGACTGGAACATGAGACGGGGCGGACAGGTGCAGCATCCGACAACTTATAATGTCAAAATAAAGCTCGTCGTTTTTAAATTTGGTAGATGAAGCAAACGACTGATGAACATGTCTTTGTCCATAGCTGCAGGTGTACAAGAGGGAAAGGAAGACAGAGATGTGTGGCGTACAAGGGGACAGGCAGGGGGAGATGTGATTAATTTGACTGGGCTCCTTGTCCCCTGAAGAAAGAGAGATTCAGATAGATGGATAAAACTGAGCCAGGGCTGAGGAAGGATCGTGTTGACAGACGGATAGATCAAAGGAGAGAGATGCGGGAGGCAACAGACGGATGTAGTGACAGGATAAGCAGCGTAATGACAGAGACTGATACTGTAGAAGGTGGTTTAACAATCATGTTAATGCTAGGACTGGCAGGGATGAGTCTACTCTACGCAGACGGTTTGTCTAACTCTATCTTAAAGTTGTAAAGGACAGACATTTGAATTCGATCTGGATCATGTGACTGTGCAGTTTTTTATAGGGGTGTGCAGGGCCATGAATCTGACAATACGATACAATTCACGATTTGCATGTCATTAGGCGATATATCCTGATACTAAACAATACGACATATATCGTGATATCAAGTAAAAAATGGTATGAAATACAATTCATTTAATTTCTTTAAACTTGAGAGAACAAGTAAATAGTAACGAACTGTAATTCAAGTACAAAAAAAAGTGACAAGTGGTATGTTTATTGTCAAATCAAAATTTTCACAAAAATGTAACTTTTTCTTTTACAAAAGATTCTGATTCGGTTAAGTTCTTAAATTCTTTTTCAAAAGTATGCCCAGCATTTTTATGACAATAAAGCGCAATCAACTTCCAAAGCTAAAATGCATTGAGGAGTGATGTAGTTTAACAAGGTCTGATGTGGTTCACTGACACCTAGTGACCAGGCGTTTACGTGCTATGCATATGTAAGTGCAATTAAATGTTTTTTTTTGTTAAAAAATAAATTAAATAAATAAAAAAATCGATTTGGACATGTGGTGAAATATCACGATATATCGCTGAATGAATTTTTTCTTACACCCTTAGTCTTTCGCATGAGATATTTACGTAAATTTCGGTAGTTGATGGAAGACCACAGTGATTTCCATTTTTCGCAAGTTGTGCATGTGCATGTAGATTCATTTTCAATTGATTCATACAGGATGAAGAAACATGTTTACTTGCACACTATCTTTGTCATTTTAATAAACTAAATAACTCTGTTACAGTGAGACATTTTATCTAAAACCGGCCCTTCTAGGGGTTTCTGTACGGCCCTGCATGCCACCGCAAATGCTGGTTTCCTTTAAAATCTACTGCAGTGTCATTACAAACTAGTTCTAGCTGCCTGGCCTCAAGCATCATAAAACTACTGCTCCAACTATATCAATTGCTTTGTTCACACACAGACACATAGGCCCAATTATATCCCAACTCATTTCTTAGGTGTGGGATATTTCTATTGAACTCTAAATTGGATTCCATTGTCTTTAATCAAAGTCTAACTTATTTTCAGTTTTCAGTTCACAAAGTGTAAAGGTTAGGATGAATCAGCAGAAAGTCGGCTAAGAAAAACCTTTAGTGGCGTCAACCACAGGAAGCCGACAGCACAAACTAATCAGTCAACCTAAGTGAAGGAGGGGGAAAGACACAATAAGTGGTAGTTATTCTCTCCGAGTGGACAAACAACTGGCTAAAAGCAGAAAATAACTCATCTGGCATGTTCTCACACCAACACACCATCGTTAAGCTGCACTCAGGTTTGGCCCCGAGTCCATTTTTCTGCTTCTTGAAGAACAAGGTCCATCACTGGTTGGGAGGAAAGACAAAAGAAGAGCATCTCAACCTGTGTGGATGACGTGAAAATAGAAGTGAAGACTAAAGTGTGCTTGGAAGACCAGTTTACTGTCTGTGACCGGTCATTTACACTGTTGCTTACATCAGTGATTCTCAAATGGGGGTACGCGATGGCACTACAGGGGATAGTTGAGAGAGAGAGAGAGAGAGAGAGAGGGGAAAATTAACAAATGATAATTATGTTTAATTTTAGTTAAAAATGATAACCGCACTTAATATTACCAGCAACTCACAAAACAACAACAAAAACATACAAAATAAGAGAAAAATATACTCAATAATAAAAAAACAGACAATAACAAAATACACAAAATGACACCAAAGAACACACACACTTTCCATTACCAGCAATACACAAAACGACAACAAAGACACACTAAATGAGAGAAAAATACACAAGATCCTTACATACAAAACGACATATGGAACAACCAAACGACACCAAAAACATACACATGACAGTAAGATAGAATAATTGAAATAATACCAACACAAATAGGAGAAAAACATATTGAACAATAAAAAGAACCAACAAACAACAAAATACACAAAATGACACCAAAAACAAACAAAATGACACAAAAACCACAAAATGATATAAATTATCTTGATTAGAACATGACGTCAAAATACGAGGATCAATCTCAGTCACACCAGTTGGGAGATGACCAGAAATTATAAAAGAAAATAATAGAAATAAATCTATTCAGGAGGCACTAAATACTGTTTCTTTTCAGTTATTTATAAAATGAGCTTCTTACAGCTGAATTTTAAAGTTGAGTTCATCATTGCTTACATAAAATTCAAGTTTTTGAATGGGGAAATAAACTGGACAGTGAAACATTCTTGTTTAACAAAGAAAATACAAATATCCTCAACCTTGCAACAAAAGTATAAAGTCATGTTTTGGTCATAATGAGAGTTCATCTCTATCTATTTTTCTCTTATCAAATACTGTTGTTTTTTTATATATGTAAATGGAAGTATGATATATTATTATGTAGTTGCATTTTTCACTGTATATTTTATTGTGTTATTCCTGTAATTTGTATTTTTTTAGGGTGACAATTGAACATTAATATTGTCCAGGGACTACACATAAAAAATAACCTTCTGGCTAAATCTGGTACATTTTCTGTCCCTGTTAAATAACCAATAAACAGATAAAATAAATTATAGCTAACTCCCTTTTTATTTTTATTTTACAATGTGATTTTATGTAATAAAATAATTAAATGCATTAGGCATTAAATTTCAAACTGGCCAAATGACTTAGGCAATTTTGTTATGAGGCTGACGATATGCAATAAAATTGTCAAAACATTTAAATAGATACAAGTCTAGTTATATTTATGTGTTTATCAAATGCTATTTCAGTATAAAAAAAAGATGCACTGTACCCTGAGACAAGATTATCAAAACATTAAGTTGTGTAACCATGACAATGCACCTCAAGGATCAACCGTGCATTGTTGTCTTGTCAAAAGTTGTGTTAACCAAAAATAAAAAAGATCCCCTTTGTCTTTAATTTAATGTTTTTGTCCTCCAGCAGAACATGAAAACTAAAGGGAGAGTGATAATGAACTTCATTTGTATGATAAAATGTTCCAACTTTACAGCTGGCAGCGGCTGGAACCCTTTGCACAAACACAAACTGTACTGTCACTGTGAGAGAAATGGGAGAATGTAGTTGTCTGAATCACTAACCACTTTCTCACACCGACTTGGCAAATATTACATAAATTGTTGCTAAAATATATTTTTTATTCTTCACAGGCATAACCGTCTTTAAGAAACAGCTTCTCTGACTGCGTGACAATATAAAATTCTTTTAGCTTCTGGCATACACAAGTACACACTACCTCAGCTTCTGACAAGTCATTATACAACCATCTGGCAACTTTTTACTTATTTCTTACAATTTTAACAATTTCAGAGGCTTGTGTAAAAAATGTCAGATATAAAAGATGGGGGGAGAGAGTGATTGCTGTTTTTTCTTTTTTTTTTTTAGATAATACCTCAACTTATTCCTTCTACCTCATCGTTTATTCTACTGAGCATTAACGGTGTCTCTCCTGCAAATATGTTGTCATGTTTCTATCGTGCACACCACACTTCTGCTGTATTTGTACAATCCAATGCTACTTATTCACACTTCTTTTCAGGTAACCTTTTATCTTTTCCCACATGTTCAAAACTAATGAAAAAATACATTTAAGTTAATTCCCTGCATTCTCAAATTCTCAATTTTATGGCATTTAGATAAAAACATGATTAAATATGATTCGTACTAATAGGACAATTCTTGTCATGGTGTTTCCTTGCTGCATCAGCCCATTGTTTTTAAACCTTCTACTAGTGGTGCAGTTCAACAACCAACCTGAGTGGCAGTAATGAGTCAGCAGTGTTCAACCCCTCTTTGTAAAAACGTAAAAAACTATTAACACATGACTCTCTTACAGCAGAGAGTAAATTGTTTATGAAAAGATCAGGAAGGATTAAAGAAAAAACAAGTAAACATCTTAGCTCCCCGCATAACTCAGTTTTGCCCACCTACTAAAAATACTATATGGCATTGACTAGATGTACTACTGAAAATAGTTAAGTACTTTCCATCAGGTGCCTTCACTGCCCATGTTGTTCTTGCTGACTTGAGACAGGGCAGTCCTACACGTTTTATGGTTTCCAATATTTCAATATTAGTAAAAGTTTAATAGCTAAATAAACACATTTTATAACATTTTCTTGAACATTATTTACTTAATAGCTAAGCAGTTAAAGAACCTGTTTTTGCAGATAGAGGGGTTTCTTATATAGCTGTGTTTCAATTAACAAAGGGATGGTCTGTTCAACCAACATATATCAATATGGTCGAATCATCTAACAGGTCATCCTGATCTGGGCTTATCACAATGTCACCAGGCTCCTCAAATCTTTTCCTTAACTTGCCGCTTAAGGTTATATTAAAGCCGTCTGTCACCTCAACAGCGTGTTTGGTCTTTGGGCTCTAGATAATTAGCACTGTGGTCTGAGGGTGGATATTTGAGAAAGGTTAGGTTGCACATGATGATCCAGTGTACTGAGGTTTATTTTAAACACACCTGAGAATGTTCATTACATTATTTCTAAGAAGTGAAGAATATAAAAACAAAACAAGACTTTTGGCTTGCAAGTACAGAACATGGGGAACATGAGGACACTTTTGACAGTTTTATTTTGCAGAGAGAAATATCATCTTCTTTGCCAGATATTGGCAGCTATCTGAATCAATGATCCTATTTATGGTAACATGATCACTCACTTTTAAGGTTTGGAATAAATTTACATACCCATTAATATTGACAGAGTAGGTCTGAATATATAACCTTGCCTGCAAGATGGATTCTCCTGGTGTTCACAAACACCAGGAGAATCCATCTTGTGCTGCTCCTGCCTTTGCCTTTTGAATGTGATTGGCTAAAACAAACCATGGTGGACAGGCGTTTCGCCCAATCAGCTTCAAGCATTCTGTTCATGTCCCTCCCTGGTTCTGAAAGGATTCACCAGACAAAGACCCAGATCGATGTGGAGAACTCGAGTTAGAGGGAGGGCTACACATCATTCTGGCTCTTGCCAGGTAACCATATTTATGGGCACCTCCAATTTTTTCATAACATTTTGATGAAATGCGCAATTTGGATCTGATCAGGATGAAACTCGAGGGTAATTCAGGAAACAACCCAACATAAGGGAGTCAAATTTCATAAAGATCGGTCAAATACAACAAGTTTTGCCAATGATGAAAAATAGGGACTTTTAGATTGATGAATTTAATCCAGAATCAGTATATTCATCTGGATAGTCTCTAAATTGTAAAAGAATCTTCCATGGCGTGATGTCTATCTTTGGTTAAAACTTTGTCAAAATTTTTTGAGTACTTTTGACATAATCCTGCTAGCAGACAAAAAAATATGTAACACTTTTTTAAACATTATTACTTTGACAGTTTAGAAATTAACTTAATTAATGCCCATTTAAGTTGTGGTCTACTTATGCAACAAGACTTGTGTCAATGACTGTACCTGTAAAATAAAATGCAAATTTTAGGCTCGAAATAGTTGACGTAGTTGGAAAATTAAAAACATACTGTGACTGACATTTACTATTTTGGAGTACATCCAGCTTTAGGTGTGACTTTGGCCATTTTAGCTCTTTAGGAACATTAACTTTTTATACTTTCTAAAAAGAAAAGCAGCAAAATCATTGGGGTCATAAGTGTGGGTATGGAGTAGGAAAGAGATTTTTTCTGCGTTGGAGTTGTGACCTTTTCTATTTTCTCTTAGCATCTCCACTCTAACCTCACTTGGCCGTCAGTAAAATTCCAATGTCGTACTACTACTACACCCCCCCCCCCCCCCCCCCCCCCCCCCCCCCCACTCTCTGCTTTCCCTTCACATCAACACATTTTGCATTTCCCTGAAAACACTTTGAATTTGCAATTAAAGTTTGCATTTATACTTAAACAGTTCTTGAAGAAAGTATTCAGATGAAGTCTATATGCAGTCACACACTTATATCAGCAGTGTGTCAGGAACTATCAATCACTTGCTAATTAATTGGCCACCAAAGTTATCGTTCCCCCGACTAAGTCCATGCAGTAGTGAGACTCAGACCAACAGTCCAACCACACACACCTCGACAGCTGCTTTTGTTTAAAGGGATGTCTTGGTAATACGTTGTGTTGGGACACTATTGTATGCCATCGATCTCATGGGGCTTGTGCTTCGTCAGCACAGATGGAGCCAGGAATCCGTCTACCAACTTAGTAAATGAGGATGTGCTTTTTGCATTCTGATTGTTGTCTTGCACTTGCTATTGTTTTGTTGATTAATTTCTAATCAACATAATTGCTATTTTTTCCCTCTCTGGAAAGAGCCTGTGGAGTTCTAACAGGGTATTGAGGCCAATCCCAGCTGATTTAGGGCACAACCTGGACAGGGCATTTTACTGTAATCCATATTATTGAACGAGTTTCAAGCTTGACAAAAAATATATTGATACATTTCCAGCAGTTTTTTTTTTTTTTTTAAAAGCTAAGGTCTTCCACCACTTCTGCACCATTTGTAGTGTCTCAATCACTTTAAGGCCACACTGCCATCATTAAAACATTTATTTCAGAGTAAAGTAGAAGAGGTGTTATCCCACCAATTATATGATCAATAGTAAAGGTGGGACGATATGTTGTGCAGCAAGATGTCATCACAAGATGTATTGTCTAGGGTATGAGTGGTATTGTGAGGATGAAGGGTAAGAATAAGGCTTATTGAAAAGACACCAGATAGCCATTATTGGCTATTGTGTCACACTCAGTGTATCGTCCCACTCCTGCTCAATTAATAATTGATATGCATTCATATATATCCTTCAATATTAAACTCACTAGTCATTAGATGGAGCTAATCAGGAATAATCTACATTTAAAAGTCCATAAGTGAATTCACATGGTATTTGAGTCTTTAAACTCAATATATTTGCACATAATTTTGCACACAGTGAAAATCTGAGCAAAATTCTGCAGCTTTGACTACACTATCCCCAATCCTCCTGACATGTATCAAAGATGCAACTCAGAAATGACACAAGAGTGTAAGGGAGGCAGACTTCCCCATCAGCCATCCGTCATGAAGTATAACTTCAAATTAAGTCTGCAGGAGACTCCAAGCGTTCACTGATGCGTCTTGGTATTGTGTTTCATTGCTGCAGTCATTTGGGGATTAGAATGACAGCGATTGATAGTCACCTCCTTCTACAGGCGACTTTCCAAAAACATCACAATGTTTGAAACAGACTTCTTTAACAATCCTTGCAAGCTTGGACATCACGTCTGAGAGCAATCTTAAACACCAGGCACTGAAACATGCAGTCAAATCAATTATTAAAGCAGGCGTTGCTGCTGGACTGCAGCAGCTGTCCAACCATATGTCGATGAAAACACCTTGATGAAGAAAAAGCTGCCTTATTAAATTGTATATTAATAGGCAGACAAATTCATCAGCCAGTACTAAAAAGCTGTAGCTAATGCCCCAGGGTCCAAGAACTACACATTGTTCACCTTCAAAACAAATACCATCAAGCAGCTGAGCACCATTTTTTCAACGACGACAGCAAGTATTGCTTTTGTTCAAGCCTGACAATCATTATGGATCTTTTATAATTCCATGTAAATGTATTAAATGATGCAAAAAAGCAGTAGCACTTTGCAAAAAACAATACAGACAATCCATCTCTAGGTAGCTGCAAAGGTGGAGCTAACAGCATCTACACACCCGGTGCTTTTTGTGGTGTGTATGCAGATGTGTACGAAGTAACTGAAAAAAACAACTAAATAAAAGTGCAAATTCAATAACTGAAAAGGACTTTGGTAAAAGTGAAAACCACATAAATGTTCTGCCCTTGTTCTCTTTATTTCACTTTTAGGTAAATGAAAAACACAGTTTGTTAAAACAAGTAACAAGTTACAGTAAGTGAATCAAGCGTCTGCCTGAGATGATGATGGATACTGACTGTTAAGAGCAACTCCTTAGCTTTCAGAAACTGGTGGGATTTTTCAGATAGAGAAAATATTAGCAAAGTTATGTTCTTTTAAATTAACGTGTTCTCGGGATGCGTTCAGGGTCCCTGGAAAACCTAGACATGTTGATGAGTTTGTAAAATCCAGCCCGACGGTCCGGACAAGACGTGAAAAGAGGGTATGTCTGGGTAAAAATTGACATATGGTCACCCTAATCAACAGTAACTGCTGAGGTAGAATGTGTATCTTTGCCGTTTCAAGCATCCCATTTACGCCATTACCGCCAATCCGCGCGCAAACTGGAAGTTGTTCTTTTTGTACTCTTGGACATGCCCATTCCAGATAAATTACCGGTATATTCATATTTTAATTTGTAACGAGGAGGCAAAAATAACACTAACGAAGTAAAAGTATATTTTTCAACCTTTAAATGTAGTAGAGTAAAAGTAAAAGTGCTGATTAAAAAAAATAAAAAAGTAAAGTATTGTTACAAAGTACATTTACTTCGTTACCTCTGTGTTTGTTTTTAAAGATATATCACGCAACAAGTAGACTTTCTTGAGTGTCTCCTATAGACATATATAATTAGTAGAAAAAGATGGCGCCCACAGGGAATTCTATTAGAAAAAACTGTCATCAATGATCGACCATCCCATGTGGTCCTGACCACATGTGTATACAACAGCAAATGATCTTACCAACATGCTGTTTTCCTTCTGAATAATTGACTTGGGCAGCTTGGGGTTTTTTTTAATATTCATTCTGAGGTGGAGCGCAACAGCTGCAGGCACCTGATGATCCCTCTGGTGAAGCTGCAGACGGCGCTTTGGGTAAGAAGCCTGGTGCTAATCTCATCAAACATAATTACACATAAACCTGTGTGCAAGTTTCAATCAGGATTTCTTTGGCTTAGCAGTGATTCCAAATATTATATTTTACATATGGGGTCATTCCATGTCATTTCAAAAATGGCAACAATAAATGATTATAAGACACAGAGGCAAGCTATAATAGCCTCATGTGAAGGATTTCCAATATCCTCGAGTGGTGAAATAACCCAAAGTTTGGGTCCAAAATAAAAATGAAGAAGTCGCATAAAGAAAAACTGTTTCATATTCCAAGAAAGAGTAATCATTATACTATGAATTAAAACAGAGATCAGATTTTTTTGTTGCATTCCCACATGCAGTTAAGGGCCAATGATAATAGTAGAGAAAAAGTATATTTTCAGATTTGTCACCAAAGAACCAATGCATATATCTGACTAATCATTAGTGATCTGAACAGTCTATGTTTACCATGTTTGACGGGCTGGCATGTCCACCATATATGATTTACAGCAGATATTTTTGTATATTCTAAGAGAGTAGGTGGAGCTGTATTAATATTCTAAATTTCAGTTTCCTATGTGATGTTGTTCCTGAGATATTGGAAGCAGAAAATGGAAGGAAAATAAGGACGTGCGAAAATCGACACATACCCACCCTCACGCCATACCTCAAAAAGTATTCATCCAATCAAACTAAAAATGTACAGTGTCCCAATTGAATTATTACGATCCATTGGTAATGTTTCTTAAACAGAAGTGCGTGGGGTGTCCTCAAAATGTGTTGAAATGACATGGAATGACCCTATGACGACTAGTGCCTAGAACACCAGCAAGCGTCCATCGCTGTTGGAAAGTATTGCTTCTTTGAAGGCCAACAGTAACAAGATAGTAAATCAACAACATTACAACAAAATGTTGTGTAAACAGACTTTAACAACGCCAAGAGGACTCAGTCGACTTAAGCACAGCACTTCCAGCTACAGAACTCAGGGTCACCTTAAGAATACTTTAGGCCTTTAGTGCAAACCCATTCCTTCCTCCACTCTGATCTCACATCAGTGTCTGATCAGAGCCTCTTACATGCTGAGCTTCAAACCCTGATACTGCTTTGACATCACTTTTCTCCCACCAGGAGTCCCAGTGATAACACCAAAGCAAACTGTCGCTCAACCCTTGGGGAAATAAAGTGTCGCCTTATAAGATAGAACCATGGAAGCTTATCCCCAAGGAACACACTTTCTGCTGAAATCCTGGTCATTACAGGGTCATTTTATGAGCAAAGTATTATCAAAATTCATGGCAAAAACTTACCAAATCCCAAATAGACTTTAATGCGAAACGAAAAATCACAAAGCGTTCCATACCTGCTCACTTTCTCATTTCTCAAAGCGAGAAATAGAATTAAAAATTGGTTTAAAGGTTTACAGAGGTTTATGGTCAAAGTCCATCTGATACTGCGGTCAAATGAAATACATTTAGACTTAAAAGAACACCAGTTGTTGAGTTTTTAATGGATAAATATCAGTACCAAATAGTACATGGAAACCTTTGCACATTCAGCATGCTTCGCAAGTACAAGACGACCCAGCTTCATCATAATAATGAAAACCTTTTACTCTTCCATTTGTTTCCAAAGTTAAAAAATGCTTTTTACGCTACGATGCAGTATCAATTTTCACAACAAATTTTGATTTAGTTTTAGTAATAGTCTCTTGAACTTAGTTTTAGCCAAACTTTAGTCGTCTGGACTATTTCAGTTATAGTCTAATTTTTGCCGACTCATTTAGATTCATACTTTTGTTGACTAAATTGGTTACCAATATAGTCCCCTAAAATATAAGGCATGAGCGTATGCATCTATTTTAAATATTTATTCAACATTTATCAATCTGATATAGGATGGTTTTAAGGTTTTCAAGTATACACGGACAGATTTGATCCTTATTACCCAAGCATCATTGATCATATTTACCTTTTCTGTGAAATAACAGCAAATAAACAATAAAAGAAGTTATTGTTTTATTTAAATATAATCAAATACAATATTCAACCTTCAACACTGTTCAGCGTTTCAACTGAAAATCCCAGTTATAGTCAATCTAAAATAAATATTAGGGAATTTTACTCAATATAAAGATAAAAACACCTTCAAAGGTTTTAAACAAAGGCGGTCAGTGTCAAAGTGCAATACTTTCATTCGCCTTTAGATGTCATGATGGTCTCTCCATCCAGTTTATGTACCTTTTTTTGCCTGTTTATATATCAAATGTAAAGTTTGTTCACACATCTGTTCTTCTTTCTGGTCCAGCATATGACATTTTTGATGTATGGTTGCATAAATTATTGTCGTATTGGCTTACATGTAACAAAAGAAGTGTTGGTTGGATACGTAGACCGCTTGTTCCAAAAACAAAGTTAGTTCTGATTTGATTCCGTCCAGTGTAAACATGTTTTCATTTTTATTTGTTAACAAAAGTATCAATACATTTTGATAAAGTTTTTATTCAGGTGCATTTTTGTAATCCAGTCATTGTCTGTTTTTTTGCCACGAGAAGTAACATCTACAAAAACAATGACGTAAATTTTTCATCAACAATATTAACGCTGCAATAATGATGTTTTGTATCGTTCCCTACATACTGTACACATAAACTACAGTGATAATGCAGTTTATCATTGGGTTAACTCGCAATTTGTTGCTCCAAAGATTTCTGGGCATATCTTCCTTGTGAAACCACTTTTCCGAGGTCATGGCACTGATGTTGGATCATGTCAAAGGCCATCCCATCACCTACAAATATCCTTATAGACCAACACTGACATGCAATAACAAAGCTCGCAGGAAAAAGAAGATACAGTCCAATCCCACAAAAAAAAAAAAAAACTCCAAACTCTCGACTTGTCATAAAGCAGCCAGACAAAAACTGTTCCCCTGGCAACTGCCAAAGCCAGACTCGAATTGCAAGACGGAGAAGCAAAATTTGTCACTCCACAGAACACATGCAGTATTCAATGCTCAACAGTCCAATGGCAGTATGCTTTATTTGCCTACAGGCGATGCTGCACTTGGTAATGTAGTGAGAGCATGCAGCGGCTCGGCCATGAAAACCCATTCAAATGAAGCTCTTTACATAACTATTAACTTTTATTTACGTAACTACTTCACATCAATACATTTTGGAAAGTCTGAAGCAACTGACCGCAGGCCGTTAGCAAAAAAACGACTTCTTTGGGGCCTACTATTTTCTGTGATCGCGGAAAACAAACAAACAAACGTAAATCACGTTCTGAGACAGAAAAATCAATCTGACACAAAAAAAAAGCTATCAGACTCTTTCTCTCTCTCTTTCTCTCTCTGACATTGAAACGCCCAACATGCAGGTTTTAGGGCAATATCATGCATTTACACAGTAATTTTTACAGAAAAATGAGTGATGACTCTTTAGAAAGTGTAACGTATGAACGAATACGTCCAATTCTGCTTATAAATATGTTACGATGAGACCAGTAATCGTGTTCTAATGAAGAGTATTTTTGATGTGTTTTCATGAACAAGCTGCTCAGATTATTATTTCTGCATTAAAATCTGAAAAGGTTCTGGTATACAAAGACATGTTTAGCTGATTGTGTTAGCTAAACTGGTGATCATTTTACCTGGTGACACGTTACAGCAGAAGCATCTACAATCACATGGCTGTGCAGGATTTTGTGCAAAACTTGTGGGTGATACACCAGTTGGTGGTAAATAAAGGTTTTAAAAATAATGCTTTGGGACCATATGAGATCATTCATTTCAATGGTATTTTCCCTGTTAAATGATTGTCTGAGGGTCAAAAGTGTTGCGAACAGACATGTTAAAGCTCTAGTAATTTTTTTGCGTGATTTCAGCGTAACGCTCTCGGTTTCTGAGAGCCCATTTGTAGCAAACAAAATGTTTAAATTAACTCTATTCAGCATGTTTGGTACAATTTCTAGCCAGTAAAAACATATAAAAAGGGAAAGATGATGAAACGAAAACAAAAATTACACTAGACTTTGTAACGTGACCCTAAAAACGAAATGAGGAATATGTTAGCTGGATAATTGGAGGACCTACTTTTTGCACACTGGTGCCATAGAATCGGAGCACCTGAAGTCAGGCATATGGACGGGTGTCTGCCTGTTGCCAGTATGATGCAAGTGGGATAAAAGGAATATATGAGTAGAATGTTCTTCAGAGCATATAATGTAAACAAACTGTCCAAAGCGTTACACTACACAACTTTCATTTAACATCAAAATACCAAAATGCCATCACCTGGTCACCAACACACCATCTCTTATAATCTCCCCTACATTATTCTCTTCATAACACTAATTCTGCATTGCTGGAGGTGCTACTTCAAAACATTTGACATTGGCCAGCAGCAACTCTCAGTCGCCTCCCCTATTAAGTATTAAGCGAGCATGACGTAAATCTGCTTCTCCTCAAAACAGGATTGCTGAAGTATGCTGGAAACCACAGTCGGCAGCACAATGAATAAAGGAGCTTTTCCTTATGTAAGGGCTGAAGTACATGCTTGAAACTGTATTCTCTTAAGACATACATCACTGTTTTATAACAAAAAAGGAGAAAAGACGTGTGTTATTATTGCCTCATACTTTAGTCATATTTGTCTATTTCAAGCATTACCACATTACATGTAAAAGACCCACAAAACTGGGAGCCGAATACAAATAACTAACCTCATCAAAAGCAATCACTGCCTTCTCACACAGTACATAATGAAGTGATTAATGACAACTAATTAACAATGAAAGAGGCATGCGGAACAAGATTAGAGCAAACACTCTGATTACAGCTGCTGAGATTATTGCTTGCATTGAGATAATGATGTTTGTGAACGATAATGGAAACCATTTTTTTTTTTTTACCCCTAAAACTTCTTTGCATACTGGGGGGCGAGAGACCACCAAGCATGACAGAGCAGTTCACTTAAGTTAGAGCTTGTTGGCAACACGTCACACCTCAGGGAACCCCACAATCCACCAGGCTAATGCTTAAGCCTACAGTGTGGTTAAAAATTCATACTGGGTGTGTGCTGCAGTGTGCACAAAGCTGGCTGCTGGAAGGAGGTCACTAATTCTGTTCCCTTTGGAAGAGGGGAAAACAGTCAGAAGAAAATATACGTATGTACCTAAAGCGCTGTGAACACATGCATCTCAAGCATTAGTTAATCTATTGCTGAAACAGAGCATGATCATCATTTTAAAGTGACAATAACGAGACTATGACTAGTTTTTAAAAAGATACATGTCAAAGAAAACTACATAAAAATATACTGACAATTTTGTTAACAATAATAACATAACAATAGTTATGTGACACGGGAGGAAATTCACTCAGAACTCGTGATCTAACGCATTGATCACATCAAATCTGTCTGTGGGTATTTACAAACATCAATACCATCACATATCAGGTAAAAGGGAAATTAATCTTGAGAAATGCATAAACTCTTATACTTTATATGTAAGTCGACTAGATCTGTAACCGAATTAGTAGACTAAAAACTAGACTATAACTGAAATAGTCCTGAAGACTACATTTTGACTAAAACTGAGTTGCATTTTAGTCAAAAGTCTATGATTAAAACTAAATCAAAACTTGCTGGTCCTAATTAAACTTTTTCACTTCCAATACGATACCGATATTGCTGTGTGGGGAATTGGGTGAAACTAATATTGATACAATATCAGCACGGATCATACACACTTTTCTTACTTATTTTGTCATGTGGAATGTTGGAAAAAAGCTTGATCAAGTGGTAATACTCAAACAGAGAATAGTCATTAACAGTCGTTATGAGAAAAACCAATAATCAATGGCTTGCATACATTCTAACCTTAAGCATAAGAATATTATACAACTGAATGAAATCAATTCAAAAAATAAACTGAAATTCTGTGAAAAATAACCTCAATAAATCCAGTAAAAGCAACACAAAATAACGATTTAACTTAAACATAAGAATATCCTCTATTTGAATAGAATACATTAACAATACATTAGAAGACCCTAAAAAAATAACAATAATAAATCAAATTTCTTTAAAAATGAGTGCTTATATTAAGATTTTAGATTTTAGGCCGATATAATCGATACTATTTTTCATTTTTTTTTGGCTGACATTGAACCAATATCAGATGTTGTTGTTTATCATTTATAAATCTAGAAGTACTGTATAAAGCTGTCATTTTTGTAAATCGCAAAAAAAAAATTATGCAAGGAAATCTTTCTTTATGATTAGTTCCCATCTTAAAACTGACTCCACCAAAGCACAACGACCTTTCAATAAATATTAGTAAAGACATAAATGCATGCGTTTGTGAGCCCACTTAAAGAATGATTTATCACCATGTGAATAATCCCAAAGTATTTTATATTGTTCTTCCCATTCACTCTTGAATGCACAAAGCATTAGGTAATTAATCAATACATCTATGCTGTCCTAGGAGCCCCAATCACAAACCCAAACCCATCCCCAGTCCCAGCATTCCCACAGGAGCTGAACTGACTCCGTTCTCAGTCTGATGCGTAGGAGATTCCTACCTCATCTTTGATTTCATTCACATTAGTCACTTCATTCTTCCACTGCCTGATGTGTCTATTGATCCCTGTAAAAAGAAAAGAAAGTAGACAGTTTGAATTGTCTTAATACAGGGGCAATACATAAATCTATCTATGAATCTAAATGCAGACGTTCTGCAAGATAAACTGTCTGTTTATGGTTTGTCGTAGAAAGAAATCCTTGAATCCTAAAATCCTTTTATTACCAAAAGCGTGGCAACGATATAGAGTTTAATGGATTATGTCAACACGGCTGTGCATTTCCCATATGGTGTTCGTTCTGAACAAGGACACAACTGTGTAAAAAGTACAGTGTGTCCCATATAGTGTGCAAAGCATTCACTCACAAATTCCTATTTGGAGGTTGCTTTTTGATGGCGAGCCGAGCTCCCCTGGTTATTTGTAGCAGCAGATAGAGTTCTGCTCAGAGACTGACACCTCATATCACACTGTGTGACAGATGTATTAAGTATTCTGAGTGAACTCCACTCGCCTAGAAACCGTCTCTGGACTCACGCGTTTTGTACGACTTTAGGATATTTGCTCTTTCCAACCAGGAGGAAAACATGACTAAACTATTCAAAACGAGGTTCACAGTTTTTTTTTTCCAGCACACATGAATTCAACATGTTTACAAGCCAATTACATTTACAACAGACAATTTCAAAAATCAAAGGTCAGTCCAGTATTTTAAATTCCGGGTGAATCCTGCAGCATGAGAAATTCTTTAAATCACACGATCTCCTTTAATGTAATCACAGGACGTTGATAGCTATCAGACCAAGGATAGGATTTCTATTGAATGATAAGCATTACAGGTGAAAACAGAGCTCAACACTTTTACCTCAGGGTTATTGTGTGTTTTCTTGCCATTTGTGAATTAATTATCAATATTTGTGATGGATTTTGTCTCATGTTATGACACAATTGAAATTCAAATGGTCAAATATTCACATACATTAAAGATATATCTGGTATGCATCACTTATCACAATGTCAATGTCAAAAACGGACAATTTATCACCCCAATGTGGGGCCTCCGATTTTCTGCAATCAGAGAAAATAGACGGAAAACACGCAATTTATGTTCTGAAACACAAAAAGCAATCTGAATCTGTTTTATTTTTTACCCCCATCTCTCTTTATTTCAAATCTGGCCCAAACATTACACAGAAATACCTGCATTGCATGTAAAAGGATAAAATCCTGCACTTACATGCTATTTTTCCATGGAAATCAGGCGACTGAACGTCTCGCAATTGTGGCAAGCCGACGATTATGTCCACGTCTGCATTATGTGTTCCGGTTTGACAAGTGATCATGTTATCCTGTGACCGAAAATAAATGCAGAGCTTTATCTGAAGTGTGTTTTTAATGTGTGAGGAACAAGCAGTTCAGATGATTGACAGCATTCCAATAAAAAGGCTCTGCTGGACAGGTTTAGCTGATAATGTACTAGTTTTAACTGGTGGTCATTTTATCTCCATGACACATCATGGCAGAACCATTACATCACACTGCGGTTGGCAGTAATTAAAAGTTTCACAAATAATGTTTTGCGACCATATTGCACAATTCCAGGGTATTTCTCCCATGAAACAAGTGGCTTTAGAGCCAAAAGTGTTGCTAATAGACACGTTAAAGCTCTCGCGGCGTAATCTGCTTTGTTTTTATAAGTCATTCGAGGCAAATACGTCTAAAAATCAAGAACAGTAGTTGACCCTTTTTAGCATGTTTGATGTGATTTTGTAAATTGTAATAGCCAGTAAAGTAATTCAAGCATGGAAAGAGTGTAAATCAAAAAACCAACCAAAACGTGAGGCGGTAATATGTATCCTCTGAAATGTAATTGGGGAAATTTTGCAATGAATAACCCGAGCCCCGACTCATAAACATACCATACAGCTGAATGTTTTTAAACTCCCCCCGACTCGTCATAAACACTCACATGGCAACACTTCAAAAAACTCTTGACAGAAGGATGTTGTGATCTTCCTGTTGTGGTTAAAAGGGAGTTGCTTCTTCCCAGTGTCGCTAAATGCTTGTTCATGGGGATCTTGTCGGGTTTTCTCTTTCTTATTATGAATTTTTTATTTTGATAAGCGCATTGAGATGACTTTGTTGTAAGTTGCGCTATACAAATAAAGTTGAATTGAATAGTTACACAGTTAACATTCATGCCCTATGATATGTGTGAACTAAGAGGTGACTATGTTAGTTTAACATTGTTTCCAATCATTTCACATGCATGCAACTTAATTTATATCATCACAAGACGTATTGCTTATGTACACTACTCGTAATGGAGTTTTGACATTTAGTATTTAAATCTACCCAATATTATATCTGAACAGTCCTATTTGTCATCCAGCTCATATTGTAATATATAATTTGATAGATTGTTATTAGTTATGTAGCTTTTAAATGTGTGTATATTACACACAGAGAAGAAGAACATAAAGAAAACCATCGACTGATTTTGGTTTGAGTGCAGCCTTTAGCAACTTAAACTCAGCAGCAGTTTGAAAGAAGAAAAGATTTAACAACATATAAGAACAAGGTGGTTTTCAGTAGGCCTGTAGTAAAGGTGTAGACATGGTGTTTTATCATTTTATCACTTTGCTGGTAAGAAGAATAGATACTTTATCCACACCGATGGCATTGAGATTCCCCACCATCACCTTCTGTCAAAGTAAACCTAAAGCTTGTGGTTTATCAAAGGAGTTTGGTCATTGTTGCAAAGATCCAGATTTCACTTCTAAAATACACAAAAAAGTGACTAAATATGCAAAGTTAATTGGTCCTCTTAAAGACTTTTACACAGTGTATTCTTCTTTTTGAGGGCTATACAAGAAACTAGTTTTACACCTTCATTACTTTAGAGATACACTGTTAGACAACCAAACTATAAGGCTATCGATTGACATTTCTTATTGTCAAAATTTGTGGAATATCAATTCCTGTCTGTAAAAACAACAACACGGCAGAGTAGAAGAGCTCAGTGCGCTGACACGCTCTGGTGGCTGAAGTTAGTGAGTAATAACAGACTGTTGAAGACACACAAACCCTGAGAATAGAAGTCCTTTTGGGCGGGAGTCCTTCAACAGTCCATGATTTACTTGCTAGCTTCAGCCATCAGAGCATCAGCTGTGCACTGTTTAAGGGGGAGTTAAGGTCTCTTAGGAGAGCTCTTCTTCTCTGTGTCATAATCTCCTAACAAACCGAGAGTTGGAACCGTCACCCCCTGAGGTAACAGATTATTTTTCGGGTCACAACTGTTTTTATCCTCTTTCTGTAAACAAAAGAGGGCTACATCAACATCCTTAACTTTACCTAATTATTTAGAGCAACCAAAATTAGCACAAATTGTCATTTTGACCGAAAAAGCTGCTAAATGTTTTAAAAAGCAGGCTGAATAATTCACTCCAATAGAAAATAGCAAATGGGGCTGTGAGACGTCATTAATAATGATGTGATTTCAAGATGGCGGAACACAGGTTTTAAAACACTAAAATAGTCCCATTTTTAGAAGTTAATGAAACTAATAAGGTGCAAAATGATGCGTTTCGTTAGGCTTAGATCTTCTCATAAGAATATTTCAAAAATTTTAGGCCACATCTGTAAAAACGGTGGAGGATCCCTTGAAAAATAACATTTACCTTTCTTTCAGCAGATTGAATCCTTTAGAATGACTCGACTCTACACCGGGTCAGGATGAGGCTGGACTGTCTGGTGATGGTTGCAGAACGCGCGACATTGGACAAACTGCTGGAATTTAGGAAGAAACATTTCACCCTGTTATTAGCAACAAGAGGAACCTGTTCACTGCACCTTCACTGAAAAACAAATCAAAAGAAATCATCAAGTCATTCATTGTGTCTTAAGTTTCACTTGCTTCATTTCTCATCATTTCACAGTCGACAAAGTGTCGCACCTTACTCCAAGAAAGAACAAAATTTAAAAAAAAAACACTTGTGTTTGGTAGCAACACCTCCAATAGCAATAGTCTCCACACAATCACTGCCAGAAGTGGAAATATCCCCTCCTGCTGTTGCAAAGTAGCCACCCATGGTACAAAAGGAGCCCTGCTGGTGCCTCAGATTAAATTACTATTCCCACCAAAATAAAATAGCATGCTGAGACACTCACTCCGTACATACAGCCTTTATGAGGTGAAAGGGTACAACTTAACCATTTTATCAGCTTGTGCTTGCATTTAAAAGAAAACTTTAATAGTTGTTTCTTTGAATATTCCCAAAATGTCATTTTATTTTACATTTTGAATCAGAAAGAACTAGGAATGTAACGATTAATGGTAAGGCAGTTAAAAATCGATTCATAGGTATCACGGTTGATATCGATTTTCTGAAAATTGAATCGCAGTCCTTTTTTTAACCAGCAGAGGGCAAGTGTACAAGTGTAGGCGGCGGGCGGAGTCTGCTAATACTTTCTTTCTGGCTGCCTTCTACTCTTAAATATGTTAATAAATGATTCATTGCCCCTTTAGCATCGAAAGAATATCTGTAATATTACTTGAATATCTGTAAAAGTCACGTTTTTCTATTAGCTCTGTCTGCTAGCATAGCTTCTCTTCTTCACTGCAAGAATTTCTGTATGCCAACCAACCACTGTGTTAAAAGCGCCCTCTGCTGGTCCAAACAAATATGACGTAAATCAGTGTAATCACGGTTTTTTTTTTTTTAAAGTCCAATTGTTAAGGCACAAAATACATTTTCAGTTGCACTTTTAAAAAGAAAAAGAACTATTATGCAGTTTTGCATTGTTTATTATAGAACCAGAATTAAAATTAATAGGCTTCATTTTCATTTCTATTATTCCTTTATTTATTTCATTCAAGATTTATTTTTAGTTAAATTGCATTGTTTTGAATAGTTTATCAAGGGATTCTTTTGACAATGAAATATAAAAGGAAAATAAGACAGTATTTTGTCTACATTCCCATTTTGTAAAATAAATCGTGAGAGAATCGTATCGTGAACCCAGTATCGTGAATCGAATCGTATCGGGAGTTGAGTGAATCGTTACATCCCTAGAAAGAACAAATATTCACACATGAATGAGTTATCTGATTCAGTTTATGCAACATGGGGAAACAAGTCATTCTTAAAGGTTGTGTTACATGGATTCGATAATCGACTGTGGGTGGATCCTTTTTAAATCACTTATCTAATATCAATTATAATAGAACACATTATTTGCCTCAATGTGGATGCTTCAACAAATCCAATCAATTTAAAATACGCCTATAGCTGCCTACGGACTGTGTGTGAGAAAATAACTTCATCTACATAACTTAATTTTCACGAAGCCAATATCCTCTTGTTTCCTTTATTGTTATCAGTATGCAACAGTTATTGGTTGATTCGAATTACCAGCTGGTGTAGTGAACTGCTAGTTTGTGTGAGAGCTGTGAAGGCATCGTTGTGTGTACACCTCTGTGCTTTGGCTTTACGAGGCTGTCTGAAAAGCCGTTTTCCTCTGTATCACATTAAACGTCACCTGTGGGATCATAAGTGTTGTCTTTGTCAAAGCTAATTACAACACCAGAGATCCCACCGCTACATGTGCACTGAATACAGTCAATTCAACACAACAAGCAATAAGCACAGCCTGATACTGTATGAGATGCATTTTCAGCATCGTTAGTTTAAGTCAGACATCTGCAACTGGCAGCATGGGGGCCACATGTGGCAAAATGTACACAAAATGACAGAAAAATACACAAAAAACTACAGCAAAATTACACAAAAACACATTAATACATCAAAATTGTACAAAATCACTCACAAATCACACAAGAAGACTGTACAAGTACACAAAATGATAGAAACATACGAAATGACAACAAGAAATAAACAAAAGGACAGAAAATTACACAAAATTAACCCAAAAACACAATATGACAGCAAAAAAGGGACACCATTACTCACAAAACAACTACACAAATACACACAAAATGATAGAATAAACAAAAATACAATAAAAACACACGAAAACAACAAAACTACACCTAATGAATCCAAAACAGAAAACACAACAAACCATAAAAGGAGAAAAACATACAAAAGGACAATGAAAAATACACAAAAGGACAGAAAATTACACAAAATTAATCCAAAAAAACCAATATGACAACAAAAATGCACAAAATCACCAGTACTTACAAAAATAAAAAATTACTGCAAAAGCACAATATTGTAACAAAACTGTACAAAATCACTCACAATTCACAGAAGAAGACAAAAATACAATAAACACGAAAACAACAAAAAAAAACACAGGCAATGCCTCCAAAACAACACAAATAACTATAAAAGGAGAGAAACACATACGAAATGACAACAAAAATATACGAAAGAACAAAAAATTACACTAAATGAACCCATAAACACAATGACAACAAAAAGGGACAAAATTATTCACAAAACACACAAGATAATTACAAATCTACACAAAAACACAACAAAAACACACTGAATGACCAACAAGAAAAATACACAAAACAGCAACAACAACAAAATAAATACACAAAATGAATCTAAAAACACAAAACAACAAACAAAATGAGAGAGAAAATATGCAAAATGACAACAATAACACAAATTAATCTCATTGTTATTTTCTGTATTAAATCAGTTTGGTCATTATTGTAAATTAAATAATTTCCCCCTGGGATTATTAAAGTATTTCTGATTCTAATTCTAATATGATTGTTGATAAGTTGGCCCTCAGATCAGAGACAGTCAATAGCTTCGTGGCCCCCACTGTGATAAAAGATTCCCATCTCTGGCTTAACTAAACCTGCTGTCAGATTAAACATTAATAAATACATCTGCAGAATATAGAACAAGAAAATCATGCAACGTTGAAAACACGCACCTTCCCATTAAAAACAACATGGAGAAAGCCTGAAAAGCTTGAGTACAAAAAAAAAAAGCCTTACCGAGGCTGTTAGTGTGAGAAAGTGCAGCGGGTCTTCAAGTGGGATTCTTGAACAAGCCACAAGAAGTCTTTATAAATCCAAACACAAACTTCTCTTTGGCCCAAAATAAATTCTAAATGTGTTTTGTTTTTGTTTTTAACAAAAGAGAGGCTGAGTAGTTATGGACGCGCATCCTCCGGTAATTACAGTAACCAGACTCAGGTGGTGATCAGCGCAGCAGCAACTGACCAATCAGAAACGAGAGTTTTACTGGTCACATGTTTGTTTGTTTCTTGCTTAATTTTTTTTTTATTTCCAATATTCTTCAACATGCATTTGTTAAAGATAGCCAATTGCATTACTTAAATGTTTTTTTTTTTTTTTTTTAATCTCCAATTTTCTTCCAAAAAAAAGAGGTATTTTTCTAATTGGTTATTTATTTAATAATTTCGTAATTTACTTATTCGTCTTCTTTATTAATTCATTTTATTCAGTTTTTTTTTTTTTCTTTTCTTTTTTTTTTTTTAGCTCACCGCCAAAAACAACAACAAAAATGATAATTAAAAAAAGGACATTAAAACAATAAATTACTTGCTGGAAGAAAAGCTTCAGGAAATATCAAGCAAAGAAACACATTAACTAAGTAATTAATTAATGATAGAATGAATAACTGAAAAGGTTAATTAATTAATTGAGTTAATAACACCTCTGTTGCTGTGTGTGTGTGTGTGTGTGTGTGTGTGTGTGTGGATAAACTTAAGAAAGCCATCCAACCATTTTCATCTAAAATGATAAGTTAAAGAGCAACTGCTTCACTCAAGAAACATACAATTATCTTCTTTTTTATCTAAACTCTCTCTTGTTTTTTAACTATTGTTATTATCCAAAATTGTTAGAAAAGACCATCTTAACAATTTCCCTGAAGTAATCAAACCAAATATCCACTGACAGTCGTCCACAGATGGCTGCCCCTTTACTTCTGAGGTTCATCAATCTGGCACGCAGAGTTAAGAATTAAACCTCATACAGAGTCAAGACTGTTTCACAGCAAGCAGCTCTGCTTTCCTGACTCTTATTTTGGTGTTTTAGCAGCCGTGTGTTCGTCGCAGCACGTCTGTGTCCATCTGAGGGCCCATCTGTCTGTCTGTAGGCCTGTTTGTTTGTGTGACATGCAACACGTTTGCCATCATTTCCTTAATGATCTTCAGATCCTTGGTTGCTCTCATCTCCTCAATGGGTATAAGATATAATTTAAACCCCAGATTATTTATGTCAGGGGTGTCAAACTCATTTTAGTCAAATAGGGATCCGCTTGATCTCAAGTGAGCCACAGTATTTATGTGGGAAAACAAGTCATTTCAACATTATCAAGATCTAAAGATTCGAGATTCAACGTGTTTATTGTCATCGTGCCCTAGTTTGCGTTTCTACGTACTAGCACGTAAGGAGCATGTATTGCTATAGAGAAGTGGGAGGGTAAGTTGCTTTTTCATGGATGGCCAAATTAGGTTGTGTTTGAAGGTTGGACGTCATCACTGTGGAGGTAGGACCGATGACATCATCACTGTGGAGGTAGGGCTGATGACATCATCACTGAGTCCGTAGACTCAGGAGGTGGGATGTTGCACACCCTTGAACCAAGCAGCAGCCATGTTGAAACTCTCATGTCAGTCTGATCCTGATACGCAGAGATATTTGAGGAACACACACACACACACACAGAGATTCCTTGCTTTTATAGAGATATATAAAATACAAAATATGTAAGAAACCAACCATATCCAAGCAATAAGTGACAAATATCAGTCCCAACAGAATTTGACATTTCCTAGATTTTGTGAACAACTTCTATTAAATTAAGGGAAATATGTCATTATTTCAGGAAAAAAAATTTCAACAGTACAACATAAAAAATGACAGCAATTGTGCAATATAAGCGTTGCGTTTCATTTACACAATGATTAATGTTGTCTTTTTTTTTACTTTCTCCTACGGGCCGAATTGGATGCTCCAAAGGGCCCAGATTTGGCCCCCGGGCCATGAGCTTTGCCACATGATTCATGTGAACCTCTAAGTGATGGTTGAGTTAAAAAAAAAAAAAAAACCTGCTTACATCAGCAGGTTTATGCATAAAGGCCATGCAGAAATGTAAGAGGCTTATCGACTTGTGAGTACACAAAGAGGAAACACAGCAGGAAGGAGAGAGCGGAGGATAGAGAGAACACACAGTGGGATTTAATGCTGGTGTAAAACCGAAAGAATTACAATGAAAACAAGTAGTCACTCGGTTCAGAGGTGAGGTAAAGATCACAACCCACGCATGCTGGAAGAAGAAGAAGAAGAATAGATCAGGAGCAAGAAGGAATGGAATTATAAGTGAAGTATCTGTATATCATCCTGAGGCAGAGGGAGGAGCTGCAGAAGGAGTGAATAAACACCAAGTGTGAAGACCATGAGCATATGGAATGGAAAGTGAGAGGAAAGGGGGAATGTGACGAAGAGAAGTGGGAAGATGGAAGGAAGGAAGGCAGGAAAGAAGCATCAGAGGAGCAGCAGGAGTCAGAAGGAGGAGAGAGAGGTGGGTTAAAGATGCAGAGGTGCTGCTGCAGGCATGTTGTGTTTGTCACTGTGAAAGAGAGGAAAACTTGACCAAAGCCTTTCCTCTGAGAGAAGGAAAAGAAAAGGGATCAGACCCTCACGTGACTGCACGGACTGAAACTAAGAAGAAAAGAAAGAATGATGGATAAAGCCTGAGCAGTGGAAAAGAAGAGTAACAATACACAAAGTGTTTTTCATTCATCTTATGCACCTGTTTATCCTGATCATCATCACTCACTTCCTTTTCTTTCTTTTTTTTTTTATTACCTTGTCTAAATACAGTGCAATTTTTTCGCAAGTTAAATAAATACATTTATTTTTATTGCATAATCACCAGCCCCGCCTAAGGAAAGATATAAAAGTGATGGGGGAAAGAACAGGGAAGAGGGAGTCAGGGTAGGACAATGAAAGGGGTAGGGAGGAGTTGACTATTTTAAGTTGAGAGTGCAACGTGATGTTACAGTTGTGCTTATTGTGCATATTGGGTGGAATCAATTAAGCCAGTCTGGTATCATCACTAAGGATGTAAGAAAAAATCGATTCGATGATATATCACAGTTTTTCACCGCGTGATTATTGTGTCGATCAATAAAATGTCCAAATCTATTTTTTTAATCATGTTTTTTAAAAACCGATCATGAACCACATCAGACCTTGTTGAACTACCTCACTCCTCAATGCATTTTAGCTTGGAAGCACTTTATTGGTCTCTTTGATAGATTTTTAAAAATAATTTAAAACAGAATCAGAATTTTGTTGTAGAAGCAAAACTTAAACTTTTCTGAAGAATTTAATTTGACACTTTGGTAAACATACAACTTGTTTTTGAATGTTGGTGCTTGTATTAAAGTTAGTTACCATTTTTACTTGTTCTCACAAGTTTAAAATAAAATAAATAAATTGCATTTCATAACATTTTGTACTTATTATTTGTAATTATTGATATTGTGATATATCGCGACGTATATCGTATTGTTTGGTATCAGGATATATCGTATCGTGATATGCAAATCATGGATCGTATCGTCAGATTCATGGCAATGCACACCCCTAATCATCACTCACTTCCATTACTACTGACCACATGTTGTTTCTTTATTTTATATTGTAAGAGTAAATTAAAGCATCTTTAAGGAGAACATGCAAACTCTTCATTGGAGCTTGACCCCACGATCCACACATTGTGCATTATTATTTATAATAATGCAACCACTTTATCATTGACATTTTCAACATATAATGTGATTAACATACGAGAGAGTATAACTGTTAAAATTACAATGCATACAACAGGTCGGGGTGGGTGTTTTTCAATCACTAAGCCATATTAAATTTGATTATTATAATTACAATTACTAAAATGCCCCCCCCCCCACCCATGGTCAAAAGTTACATTCATTTAAAATAATACAATTCCTAATATAATGTACATAATATACAATATATATATATATATGAACTCATTTGTTGTTCTTTTAAAAATACAAGTAATTTTTTGCCACTCGAGTCATGTGACCGTCATCTTGTTCAGTTGCACAATTCTTCTTCACAACGTAAATGGTTTGTTTATTTATTTGTTTATTCATTGTGGATCTCCATTAGCGCAGTCAAGCTGACGCTATTCTTCCTGGGGTCCAATAGAAATAGTTTTGTTAAAATACAGAAAAAGTAACTTCTTCCAATACAATCATCATACATTTACATTATCAAAAGAAAATTCAGTTCATTAATAAGTTATCTCACAATCATAATTCATCAAATGCAAACTCCATTTCATTTCCATTTTCAACCATAATACAATAATGTTATACGTTCTCAAATCTCTGCTATGTTCATAGTTCAGATAGGTTCCTTAATGACACAAATAGAACACTTTCACACATGGTGAAGCGACACTACGCCCAGCAGTTCATGTATGGTGCTGCAGCAAAAATGAATTGAAAGCGGCCGCCGGCCTTGATTTTATCATTAATTTACAACATTAAACACTGAGTCGATGCAAATTTTTGCAGTCAACATTGTCAATTGTGTTAGTATTCATTTTTGCATTCTTCCCAGATAGAACACATACATCTCGCCGACGTCGGCACGATGAATGAAGTTGCAAGGCGAGAGCGTTTGCTCGTTGGGCAGACGTCGCGGAGACATCGGCGTTTGGCCGATGGATTAAGGATGCTCAGCGCGGCCTCTCTACAGCTTAAATCTTACCTTTATTTAGCTCGGATCATTCAGTTAGTATAAATATCTCCATATCCATAGTCCAGTATTTACTTAAATCTGATAGGAATATGGCAATATCACAACAACAACAACAAACAATATACTAACACTAAATAGCTTAATATGTGTGGACAAAATAAATAGAGACACAGTTCATGATCATAAATGTATTTATAACAGCGTAGCCAAAAGAGCCCCAGCACAAAAACGGCTTCATGGAAGTGACATTTTACAGTTCTACATATTTATAAGTGGTATCACCGATTTGGGGGAAAAAACACACAAAATGACGTATTAGGAGTAGAATGCCGATGCACGATCTGAGGCCGACATCGGCGAGACGTACGCGTGCTATCTGGGTTGTATAATTTACACACATTGTGGTTGGTGAAAATTTCGAGAAGGTCAGTATATTTAGTTCTATTTTTTTCTTTTGTCCCCCCTGGCAAGAATCTCAAACTCCACCTATGCCAGCAACCCTGAACCTTGACTCCGTCTCATTCGTCTCAAATCGCTGCAACGGTAGGTAATTAAATTCTACTCCATATCAGTAGGTGGCAGCAGGTCACAGTAGTGCAGAGCTGCCATTTGCTGCTGATGATGCCCTGCAGCGCTTTGCTAATGCATGAATTGGTTGGTATCTTATATTATGTGGGAAACCACTGGAACGGGATCAGATACTTACATTCCTCTGTATGCAAATGAAGGGATCCATCCATCCATGAGTAGTAGTACTGCTCCAGTCCTGACTCCTGGGTGGCACCATGCTGGGGCCTATCCCAGCTTAGTGGGACCAGAGGACCGCGTCACCACAAACACACACATTCACCCCTGCAAAGATATTTAGAAATTCAATTGCATCAAACCAAGGCGTTTTTTGAACTGTGAGAGTAAAGTCTTGACTTTGAAGCTGTGAGGCAGCGATGTTTCCCTCTGCTTACCGAGGGCGCCAAAAAACACATATGAAGATTAAAAATCTAGGCCAGTCTCACAGGGCTTAATTTTACCAATTATAAGTAAGCTTCATTTCCAAATGTATGTTAATCCTGTTTGTCTATTGGGCATTTCAGAGGAATTAATAGCTACGGCCTTAATGTGGCGTTCTGCTGCTTTTTTTGAGACTCTGTGTTTAAATTGCAGTGCTTGTGCGCCACCCAGTGGTCAGATTAATTATAGCTGATTATAACCAAAGGTAGAGTATGGGAAGTGGGAGTAGCACAAGACAACAATTTCTCATAATAATTCCAGCAAGTTCATTTTGTCTTCTTTTTTGAATAATATGTTAAGGTTTCATTTATTCAGACATGTTTCGACAGCCATCTGTCAGTCTTCCTCAGAGGCATCCACTGATCACTTTCAGGAGATCAATGTAAATTTCCTGAAAAAAAGTTATCTGTATAAATGAAATACATGATATATAATATATTATGATTTATTTTTTGTACAAGGGGTTAATTGTAAGCACCAGTTTTTCTTGTTTTGTTTGGCCAGCTACTTCTACAACTTTTACCACAGCGGGGGGGGCCACAAAAATGTGATTATCTGATCCAAGGGCCACATTATCAACATTAGTGTCAGCATTTAGAACAATTATCAATTCGAACAAAGGGTTTGATTGTTTTTGAATCTGTTTTGTGTGTTTTTGGAGTCATATTGTGAAATTTTGTTACTGTTTTGCGTGTTCAGTTTATTTCTGTTGTCCTTTTGGAGTTATGTATATGTATGTACAGTATATGTCTCCATATAGCTGCCCCCTTTCATCTGGAACACACTCCCTGTACATATTCAACACTGTACCGACCTTTCAACTTTCAAACACTCATCATCACTCATCCTTTTAAACACGCTTTTAACTTGAGATTGTTGTGCATTTTTGACTTGTTTGTAATTGTTTTAACTGTAAAGTGTCTTGAGTTTTTGAAAAGCGCTTATAAATGAAATTAATTACTATTTGTGGTGTTGTTTTGTGTATTTTCTGTGTAATTTTGTATAATTCACAATTATTTTGTGTCTATACTGTATGTATTGTCTGTGTATATTTGTGTATTTACTGCCAATTTGGAGTCATTTTGTGTATCATTATGTGTGTTTTTGGTGCCATTATCTGTGGTAACTTTAGGTGCCGGACAATACTAGGCCAAGGGCTGCATGTGTGGCCCCCGGGCCCCCAGTTTCCCATGTCTGTTCTCGAAGGTTTCCATTCCCCAGTCTTTCCCTCCTTCTGTTTCTTCCAGTCTATTGATGATGGGAGTTATACAAACAGCCTGAGGTGTAGCCAGTAGCTTAGCACGGCTCAGACAACAAAGGCAGATCTGAAGAACAGCCGCTTCTCCAGCAGTCAACAGCAGCTGCTGATGGCTTAGGAACCAGTGAAAACAAACAGGAAGACATAGACATTAGTGCCAGAAACAAATGTGTCTGGAATCAAACAAAGATTCTTCATCCAGACAACGCCTTCAAAATGTCTTCAGACTTTTACCAGTTCTGACTCAGTGGGATTGGCCTTTGTTTGTATGACTTTAGGCCTACTTCCTCTTTAAAGCACCAATGTTCTCCACACATGAAATATCCAATTAATCCAGATTTTAACCCATGACTTGACAAACATGACGCCAGTCTTATATTTTCTTTAGATGGCAACACTACTGTGGAGCTCTTAAACATTCCCGTGGGAGGAGAGAAATGCAGAGAAGCTCTACATGTTTTCAGTACATTCTTTGATAAACAGTCTGTAGGATGCAATTCAGACAACAAAAGAACTCAAAGTGAGCTGAGAGCATCAATTATAGGCAATAGTGTGTTTACCAAGACAAGCATGTTTTTTTAAACACACTATAATAACCCTTCACAAACACAACATACTGCATCTAATAGTCAGTGGCATTGCCTTAAGGAACATAACAGACTTCTTATGAGACTAATGCTACTAAGAGGCTTTGGCAATGACGTACCAAGCAAGTAAAAAAGCAGAAATTTAGTGTAAATTGTGAAATCAATGTGGCATCGACTTGAAGTACGGAAATCACTTCCATTTATGTGAAGTACTTTTTTTTTATTTCTTGCTGTAATGTCCTTACAGTGGGATGGATAAAGGTGTATCTAATTTTACAATGAAGGGAAAAATCCCATTTACCAAGAGGACTGTCATTATTTGTCTAATATTCCAGTCATTCAATCATTTATCAGTGATAGAGCCATTAGCTTTTTTCAAAATTCATATATAATATATATAAATTCATATTATACACACATTTTATATACTGAGACAGCTTTATTTTCTTCTATTTTTTACTTTTTTTTTTCAAATTATGGACAAGTTTTTAACATTTATTTAAGTAAGAGAGGTTTATCTCTTAAGATAAACCTTACTTAAAGATCTCAGCTCTTCATAGCTGAGATCGGCTATTTTTCTTTACCTTGTTTTGATCAGACAGGCTTTATACTTTTAGCAGGGGTAAAACTGTGTACATATTTTTCAGTTGGGACAAATTTATTTATTTATTTTACTTTGCAAGATATAAGACAAAAGACAGGGACAAACAACACGTTTTTATTCATTTCAATTTTTTTAGCTTAAGTGGGCATATTTTTAATTCAATTTCTACCAGATAGATCTGTTTTATTTACTTTTTATAAGCTGTGACAAGTTTGTTTTTATTGACCCATTTCTTAGCTGATAAATGTTTAAATAAAAAACAGTAATTGAAAAAAAACGTTCATCATGCTATGGTACTGCAGTAATGGACCGCTTGATCAGTTCCTGGTTTGGCCAGTAAGGGGCACTGTTACCTTTTGTAGCAGCATCTACTAATGCTACAGTAAATGTTATTTGTTATTTATTTGTCCCTTTGTGGGCATTTTCAGATTCAGATTCTTTCCATTTGTTATTTCTTTAGTATTTATTTACATGCAAGAACCGAAATCTTGCTTCTCCTTCATGACGCACTCCTGAAAAGAATAGAAAAGAAATAAAAATACAAAACAAAATAAGGATATAGTAAGAAGACATATCATTATTTTTTTTTTTAAAGTACGCATAAATAAAAAAATACATTAAATAATTTATGTACACAAGGACGATACACTCATAATGCGCGCACGATAATGATATTGTTGGAGAGGAATATTAGCAATATTAAAAAATAAAACCAACCATTAAAAATTGTGTGATAGATACCACTTGTAACCTCGGCGACACATCTTGCAAAGTTTTTATATCATGTTGTTGCACGATACATCGTCCCACCCTTAATGACCACCAAGAGTGTTGTTTAACGTGATGAAGGTGGACATTAAGGGGCCAGTGCAGTGAAACATTGCTCAATTTTGCAAAGACGTGATTAAATGCAATACATTTTTTAAAAACCTGACACATTAAAGTCGCTTTATGTTATAGAAGAAACTTAAACAACCAAACCACCATCCTCTGGATTCCTTTATTACACATTTGTGTCGTAATGAGGAACAGACAATGATTTGCGTGACGGAAATGAAGGCTCGAGTCACAAAAATGTGAGTAGTTGTAGCTACCGATGCAGTCATTTCCATGACTGGAGCTCCTTGTTCTTTTTAAAGTGGTTCAAAACTCCGAAGCTGCTTAGCAACACCTAAGAGTCCAGCCAGAAGCGAGTATACGGCTGATATTGCTTTGCAACACATTCAGTCATTTGTCAAAAGGAAGTCGTGGGATCAGTGGAGATGGAAGGAGATAAATGTCATCCAATGATCTCCTCACATGTGATTGCTTTTTTTTTTTTTTTTTTTGACTTAATGAATAATAATATGATCTTATTGGGCATCACAGACATGTGGAGGTGAGTTCACCAAGGATATTACAGCTGATTGGCATTTCATTTCAAAACATGTGAGTTTTCAGAAGCACAATACGTTTCTTGGACTTGGAAAAACGCTTCAACTTCAAATGAATGCCTACACTTGACCCATTTAGTCAAAACTCAAACAATTCCGTGCATTACGTAATTTAAGTACACTTTCATCTTCATATGTGAAAATTACTTTGATAAAATCCTGTTTTAGTCCTCGAATAACAGCTATAATGTTGCACATCGACCCGTGATGTCTTCACACATTAGAGTTTTGTTCTCTTTTTTTTTTTTTTTTTGCTTTTATCAATAAATTGATGTCACAGGACAGCAGCCTTCTAACTCAAATCCAGAGCAAAAATAAAGTACACGCAATGTGAGACACAAAGGCAACAAAGACTTCCATGCGTTCAATGTGCAAACTTGTGACTGCAGGTTTTTGGGTTGAATAATGTCCCTTTAAGATGAAAAAAAGCTGTGTATAAATGCGGTTTAACTGCTGTGGTGCTTAAACATGCAAGCACCTGTGTGATCCAGTAAGACATCATGGGCACAAAGTCCTCTTGGCAAAACCTGAAGAAGCAGCTGTGAGATCATAAAACAGCGAATAAATAGCAGAGAATCATGTTAGTGTCGTACAATGAGTAAACAAATATATAAAGCACATTTATAAGCTGATTACAGACACTGGCCTCGGTTTTAAAACAGAAACCAAACCTCATCGTTGTCGTCTGAAACACACAAAATGTGTATTTCATATTTCAAGCATTGCTTACAAAGACCTTATCGATAATAGAGCTAATGACGGCGTGGATGACGTGTTTTCGTTGCTTTATCAAACAGAACCACAATAAAAAATATGCAAAACATGATTTTAAATTTGCACAAAAGTGTGTTCAGTGCTTTCTCAGTTTCTCAGTGTTTTTTTTACCTAGAATAACTGACACATTTCCATACGCAAGTGACCCGACTGAGATGATGATGTAAAAATAATTATCTTTAGGTAATCTCTCGTGTTCTTCAGTCATACAATCACTTGCGATCAATGTCTTCTCGCTGCCTTCTTGTGCCTGGGTTTGGTTTGGATGCATTCAAAGCTACAGCCGATGCAGAATGTGTAAATGTGCGTCAGTATTGTGTGTGTGTGTGTGTGTGTGTGTGTGTGTTAGTGGCTCCTGTACCAAACCAGGACTGAAGACAGGATGTAGTGTTAGTTTCCTTCCAGAACATTGCATGGAGAAAAGCGTTTCCTGGCTCAATCTGGACTGGATGTTGTCGTCTCCGTGTTCAGTCTCACGTCACATGAAGAACTGAATTCTTTAAGTGTGCTTGTTGCTAATCTCCATAAATTAAAGCCTAACAGAGAGCAGCTCAAGTGATTGTGTTTCCAACATTAGGACGTAAAAATGCTGCTGACGGTGTCTACAAAGCAGTGATGACTGTACTAACTACGTCAATAGCTTACGGTACTCTGAGTTATCTTTTCTATTAAAAAAAAATATATATAGCTCTCACACAGCACGCCATCAATTTTTTTATTGGCTGATAACTTTGTGGTTCTTTATCCCTACATTTTTGCATTGGGTTTTCCATTTTTGCTTTGCAGCAATTAGCTGTAGTAGCCAAGCTGCTGTACGTGTGGCCCACTTTACCATCACTTACATTTAACTTACAGAGGGCCGATGTATTTTTAAAATATGGAGCATGAATTTCCTTGTCAGCACTAGACATAGAAGGCATTACTAGTTAGATGTTCTCTGAATATATTTTGTACTTTAAGGATATATTTTCCCATGCAGACAAACCCTGGGGATACGATGGAGGAAGAACTGAGCTTTCATGGCTAAAGATGAATTAATGAATTAGAATATAAAGGGAGCCTCGCTATTTGGAAAAACAGGTCATTTTTTTTTTACTTAACAGGCCTTTAAAACACTATATTGCCAAAAGTATCTGTGTTTCATGGAGAGAACTATAAGATCAAGCACCTCAACATGCATGCATGACTGTCTCTAAACATTTCTCACAATTGGCGCACTGCAGTGGTGTATAAGAGCATCATAGAATATGAGTGCCATGGTAAATGTCTGAAATACTGGTTTAAAGCCACTGAGACACATAGTGGCAATGTCCTGAAAGAGTTTGGGTTCGATGGTCACCAGATACCTGCTTAATGTACGTCTCCACGTATTTCGATATGAAAGAAGAAAAACCTTCATTCGCAGTCATTAGTACATTTGATTGTAATAGCCAGGTTTCAACCCATAGAGAGCAGTCACTCTAACATTTTAACTACAAAATACGCCTAATTGAAATACTTTGACTAAAATGACTGCAAGGCCCATAAAAACCTGGATGAGTGAGTTTTAACTGGGTAGAAGCCTGACTGGGAGCATGCTCCCAGATTAAAGTGTAAGTACACCACTTTTTTATGTTGAATACATATATGATTATTAGGTATGAAGTAATGCAGTTGATTGATCCTCGTCCCCCTTTTCACATTTTAGTCTAAGTATTTAAATATAGTGTTTTTAGTTGTAAAATGTCAGTGACTGCACTCTATGGATTTAACACAGGCTATTACAATTGAATTTTGCTATTGGCTGAGATCAGGCGTCACAGTGGGCCCCGCCCCTCCTATAAATGATGGGAGGAGGGACTGGTTTCCTTCTCTCACAGCCCTCAGTGAGCATTGATTGACAGCTACATGCGAACTGTGCAATGCTGTGGGGGCAGGGCTGCTCTGACTGGGCGTGTCTTAACTACTCTAGGAGCCACGCCCATAATCAAGGCATTTTTTAATTTCCCCCTTGTGGCAAAAAAACTGGGGGTGTACTTACAATTGATCTACATCCCACCTTAAAGGGGACATATCATGCTAAATCCACTTTTTTAGCCCTTAAATGCGCTTTGTTGTATATTTAGAGTGTTTAGAAGTACAGAAAAGTTCAAATTAGTCTCTTCAGGTGCTCCGTTGATATCTTTATATTCTGTTTTGGTCATATTTTTCAATCTGTTTCGATTTTTCTATTCTCTATTACGTTTTTTTAACAATAACGTCACAGTATTTGCAGCAGAACTGCCAAACTAGGACATCGACTCCAGGCCCAACACTTTTTATTTCTCGCTTTTATTTTGTAGTCCAAGCTCAATGATGCCGAAGTTACGAGAGGATAAGTCAAAATGTTTGGTTGTTGGATGTAGTAACCCACACGCTTCATTACACCGTCTCCCAGCATCAGAACCTTTTCAAAGTGCCTGGTTGAGTTTTATTTTTCACGGAAATGTACCCACATCTGTGGGTAAGGTCATTTTTGTGTGCATGAAGCACTTCAAGGATGACTGCTTCAGCAACCTCCGCCAGTATAAAGAAGGATTTGCTGAAAGACTTTGTCTGATTGAGGGTTCAATTCCTTCTATCTTTGGAGACGACGAACAGAGCACTTCGGTAAGCTGTAAATAACGCTAAAAAGTGTGATGATAAGACGTCCCTGTCATTGTTTTGTTAGCATTAGCAGTTGCACCGTCTTCATATGTTAGCGCTGTGTGCTCGTTTTAGATCCTTGATGATATGGCCTACGTGATTTAATTTAAGTCTAAAGTTTTCAGTAGTCATTTCATTTTGCCGTTTTTGTCTCCGAAAAAGACTGTATTAAAATGCATTTCGTGACGTTAGCTTGGCGCTAGCGTTAGCTCGGCGCTTGTGTTAGCTCACTTGTTAGGGTTCTGCAGGTTCATCATCTTCACTTTCATCTCGCTACGCCGGGTCCGACTCTGGCTCGAACACGTAAGGCTGGATGGACAAGTCTTCCGTTGTTGACATTTTGTAAATAACATGTGAATAAAAAGTTTCTGCGCCGTTACATAATCGTATCTCTTCTATCAAACTACAAAAATGGCCGAACAGGGTGGAGTTGAACCAAGTGTCACCTCTGCAACCTGGAGAGGGGGCGGGGTATGAAGTGTCTCATTTGCATTTAAAGAGACCGCACCAAAACGAGTTGCTCTCAGAAGCACATCAGAAAAGGGGTAGAAAAGGGGCCTGTGGAGCTATAATAATGAGGAATTCAGACCACTTTATATAGACCACAACTGTATGATTTATATGTAAAAAGGAAGGATTTAAACGCATGATATGTCTCCTTTAAAGTGTATGTGCATGTAAGAACAATTTCCCAATACTTTTGGCAATATAGCGTAATTATTTCAAATCTCCAGATTCTGAGGTTGAAGTGTGCTAATGTATCATTTGTGATGTGCGTTCTCAGTGGATCTTGTGATTTAAGGAATGATCTCTGATGTGGGAATGGTAGTGTGCACAGAACGGTATATCAAAGAAACTGCCATGCTCATAAACCAAACATTACAAAAGTAATCCTGAATAATAATATCAAATAAATAGCATTTCCTACACTTACATGTTTAAAGTAAGGAAGTGAAGGCGTTGGAGGACAGGGAGGAGATGGAGCAAAGTGAGTTGATGCGCAAAGTGTGGTGAAACTGGTAAATGGAGGAGGAATATGCTCCACATTCCCTACTGGCTCCACAGTAATAGTTTGAGTGGTTGTGAGGCTAATGGTGAAGTAAGGCATTATGAAGCAAGATCAAACCCTGACACAGCACGCTGAGAAGAGCTGAGTGGGAGGGGCCTCTTTAAACCTGTAACATTTATCTGAATTTGGGAGCTGATTTAAGATTTTATCTTAATTTTTTTTAAGTTACACAAATTAAAAGAAATTGTGCTCAAGTTGCTTCTTTCCTTGTGGACAATATACTAACAAGGTTTCTCCGACTTAGTTCAGCACTATATGCCATGCTTGACTTATTCTTATTGTTTGTCACTGTTTAGCTGACTGACTCAGCGGGTTGATTTTTGCTATTCTAAGGTTTCAACTCAGTAGACTTGCTTCCATCCTGGTCTGTTCTCTCAGAGGTTAACTCCCTCTCTGCTGCTTTCATCACTGCTATCTTTAGAGCTGTTATGCTTCTCACTCTGCTCATGTGTGGCTTCTTCTAAAAACAGTTTTTGGTCCTTTTCTAACTCTGTCTCTCTGTTCCTCTCAGTTATGTGTAATGGGGAAGATTTTATCTTTTTTTCCAGTCTCTTTTTTCATATTACACCACCTTTCGTTAACACTTTGTGCATGTATTATACAGACCTAGCCGTACCTACTTGCTCGCCCTGAATCCTGCAGGTTTTCCCTGTCTGTCTGTCATTCTGTGTGCTTGTTCTTTTCCTTTTAGCCTCTGAATGAGTCTGTCAGATGTCGTCTCCGGCGTGGCAACTCTCCTCTCCATGAATGATGAGGACAGGAAAGAAGAAAGCATCCTGATAGGACGGAGGACGTTCTCTATTGCCCTCTCTCGCCTCTCCTCCCCCTCTGCTGTCTTGCTCCGCCTCCTCGTCCCTCTCCCTCCCCTGTCTTGCCCCATCCTCCCTTCTTCTCACAACTTCTTCCTGCTGCTCCTCTTCCTCTCCTTCTCCTTCCAGTACTCCTCTGGTCTCCTCATTGTCCTGTCTTGAACCTAAACCCAGGAAGCCACCTCCTCCTCCTCCTCCGCTGCTGCTGCCCCCTCCACCGCTGCTACCTCCATCCTCCCTGCTGCCTCCCAGTCCTCCTCCCATGCTTCGGGAGTGAAACAGGGTATTTTGGCGTCCACTTCCAAGTCTCCCAAGAGAGAAGCCGCTGCGGCTGAGTACCAGGCGTCCCCCGATGCCTCCCGCTCCTTGCCCTGCCGCCCTAATCCCAGCCACAGTGGCGTTCAGCAGGGCAGTGGTTCCCATGGGGGCCCTGAGCCTGGAGGGAAGACTGGAGCTGGACGTGGTCCTCCGACACCGAGGGCAGCTCTGCAGCAGGTACGCAGAGTTAAACACCACAGGCAGAGCCAAGGGGGGCGGGTTGGTCCCTTGGCTGGGGGTGGTGCATGAAGGCCCCGAAATGGGTGTAGAGGCTGTAGGGTTTGTTCCCCCACTTAGGTCCAAGTCCATAAGTAGGGCTTCAGAGTAGCTGGGAACCATCTGTTGGTTACATCGGATGTGCCACTCCAGCTCCGTCATGTCCACCGTGTTAACCCGAGAAATAGCTCTGTAGCTCGCCCCGTTTAGGCCAACACCAAGACTCATTCCTCCGGAATGGACTCCATTCTCAGTCCCACCCTCGACTCCGTCCCCTCTCCCTGACCCCCCGCCGCCAACTCCTCCACCCCCGACTCCGTCCTCATCCTCCCCAAATAGCTTCTCCACGTGGTAGTGGACGTACGCCGTGCGATACTCCGACACGACCCGCAGCGGCCACGACAGGAGGAACGCAGACGCCAGCCAGAATACTCTGTGTCTGGAGAACCAAGGTTGACGAGTTGGATCTGGGAAGGCCAGGATGTGTTCACGAAAATCCACATTCTTCAGGTGCATGCCCTCTCTGGCCTCCATGTAGTCGTCCAGACCTTCATTCTCTCCAAAGAATCGTGCACGCTTGCAATCAGAGCCAATTAAGAAAAACATGTTGTATAAGTATTTGATACAGACACATATCAAGCTACTGTATGAACTTAAGTATTAAACTAAACATCTTACCTGGGTGAGGTAGGCAGCTTCAGCACGTGCACTAGAGAAGCTAGAGAAAAAAATACAGTAAATACAATTTTGAGTCGACCATCCCCAATGATCTTTTGTGCAAGTACACCACAAAATATCACTATATTCCATTGCCATGGCGATGACCAGAGGTGTAAAAAGTACTTTGCATTACGTTTAATCTGATTGGTCTGCTATGATGTGATGCATTTGATTATTTGCACCTCTCGTGATGAGCAAATGTTTCTTTCCATTATTGTGATGAAAAAACTGAAAACCCTTAAATGATAGAATCAATCAATAAAATGACCACCAGCTGAAATATTTTTTGAAAGAACTAGTGGAGTTAGCATACTAAAAGATACTCGTGCTATCCAGCCAACATGGCTGCAACTTGGGCGTGGAAACATTATTATTATGACATGGACATATATGGTAGAGCTATAACAAGTGAAGTTCAACAACTGTGTATTTACCTGAAACATTTGGTGAAACGAAGGCGAACAGCGGGATGCAGCTGCAAGTCTAACAACTCCTTCGATACATCTTTCACACCGTAGCGAGCGTAGTCAAACTCTGAACTTGATGCATGAGTGTTCACACGCTCGTGGTAAACCTGACCGATGAAGCAGCACAAGGAAACAAAATGATAAAAAAGGAAACAACAAGGGGACACGGTTAACATATTGTAAAACACCATGAGCTTCACATAAATATCAGCATCAAAGTTTAAATACTAAAGACAAATTAAAAAAAAAAAATGTTTGTATGGACTTGAAAATGAATTAAAAATAAACATTTAAGAGTGGAGAGTAAATATTGTTTACCATTTGCAGTTAATATACTAGCTTTAGTAAAACCCTTTGTATTCCAAGTTGCCCATTACTGGAATGTTGTACCTGTAAATATTAGGGACACTCCCACATATAATTAATTTGGCTTTTGAATAATACGATCCGCAATAATCAGCCCTGATAGTCAGGAGTTCTCCTACATTTTATTGTATATTTATATTTAAAATATGTATTGAACAGTTTCATGAAACTGACTTATACATTTTTAGGAAGGTGAATGTTTTTATGAATGTATTTATGATGTGACATTTTTTTATTGTACTAATGTTGATAGATAGGCACCGGCAGACCCCATCGACCCTGAAATGGATGGATGGATGGATGTTGACAGATTTTGTTTTAAGGGTGACTTTTAACAGATATCCAGAGACAGCAGATGAAAAATGAATGTACATTGTCCCTGTCAAAAAAAACAAACAAAAAAAAAACATGTTTGTGCGTTAAAGGAGGCGACTCACCTGTGTGGTTGTGTATGCATCTCCGTTTCGATACCTCGTCACCTGTCTGGTCCTCCTAACGTAGTGATAGCTTATGGCCTTCCACCATATGCAGGGCGTGGCCTGCTGGAGTCTCTGCACGCGCTCATACACCTCCTGCACAAAACAGTTACAGACGTCACAGGGGCCAAACCTCTATTCTGTTGGAAAAGTGGAGTTTCAGAAATTTTCCGTGTCAATGTTACCTGAAATTCAGCATGGGCCAACATGGCGGTCTTAGAGAAACAGTGCCAACACTCCACCAGGTAAACCACATAAAGCATGGCCAGGAAGGCTAGTGGGATGTAGACGTAACCACTGGAGCACGGGCTCTCCAAATGCAAGATGTCGTTGTAGTAGGCCGCAGAGGCTGCATCATCATCGCCGCCCAGAGACATGGAGGTGGAGCCTAGGACAGGCACACGACACAGAGCGCACCAAGCCAGCGTTGCAAAACAGCCGAACATGAGCAGGGTCAGGAGGAGACACTTCCAGTGGGACTCCCGGCACAGGGAGGAGGTCAGGGACTGCTGCACCGGCCGCTGCTGCACAGACACAGAAGTTCGAAGAGAGTTAGCCTTAAAAAGATGCCATGCTACCTGTCACAGTTTAGTTAGAAGTTACTGGTTAATATTACTGTACAGCATTAAATAGAAAACGACAGTTGCCTGGCTAGTGGCTATGTACATCAGGTTTGATGGACTTTCCTATCCGGACTTTAGAATCACACATTCCTCACACCCTACAGACCCTATAGAGACTCCTACAGGCTGACCACAGTGCAAGTAATATCAGACCATTATAAATGGACCATACAGGATCAATCCTGAAATATCAAAATGTTTTGATTTGGCCAGGATCAATCATCTACAACCCTCAGTTTTTTCACGTTTTAGTTCTGTCCAGTTTAACTATCCACAGACAGGATTTTCTATTTTCCAGTTGACGAACACTGGCAGGACCATCGCCTACTCAAGACCACACCAGGTTGGGAAGTGGTTAAACAGCTCTTACCTTGCTCTGCACAGTGAGTGCTGTCTTCACTGCCGCAAGGCACGTGGAACCTCCGAGCTTCAGCTCCGGCTGACTGCTCCCTCCGACGCTGCTGCTGTGGTGCACGCATCGTTCCCAGCGGCCTCTCACTCCGGTGACAGCCCTGCTGCTAGCTCTGTGCCGCAAGGCCGGAGCTCACGGACCTCAGCACACCTAGCTGTCGTCCTTAACCACCTCAGCTGAACCGGGCAGATATCTCCTCACTTGACGAGGATGTCCTCGTGATCTGTGGAGAATTTGAGGACTCCTCCGACCCACTCCTCTCGGGTGTGGATGACGAGGACGAGCTCTTTGTCATCCGGGCTCGGGACGGACTGTCGGCTGCCTTTGCTGCCTCTCAGGGGGACATGGAGGGCTCAATGCCCTTCCCCCATCCTCAGAGCCTGGATACGGCAGGTGTTCGCAAATGTGCTGCCACATGGCTGGCCATTCCTTGGCCCGCCGTTGTGACTGCAACCACCAGATCCCGCTATGAAGGGAAGAAGCTCCCTGTTTCCAGTGGCGCTCTGAGGCAAAACCTCCCCATCATCCCTGAGCTGCTCATAGAATTAGCGCATCCCTGGGGTAGTTGCCCTTTCACCCGGAGGACCCCGGTGGCATGTGCCTCCATCCTGGACTGCGAGGCAATAGAAAGGACTGCTCAGGATGCCGCCGGTGGAGCCGCTCGTAGCGGCTCACCTGCTCGACCTTGCTAAGCTGACCTATGCTGAAAGATGCGACATCCTGGATGCTCCCATCATTCCTGAAGGAATCTTCTTATCGTCTTCCATGCAGCGACGCTGTGAACCCAGGAAGAAAGATGTTGAGGCTCTGCGCCTCAGTCTTCCCAGGGAGCCCCTGCTTGAGTCTCCTCCGGCACGGCGGAGGAAATAAGGCCCCGCAGCCTGCTCTCCAGGGTCCTCAGTTTAAAACACAGAGGCCCTCCGCTCCACTTGCACAGCCTAAGCAAGGCCCACCTCCGGCCCCAACGGAGCACGTCCAACGCACATAGGCAAGTAGGAAGAAAAAAGACGGTCTGACCGCTTTCTTCTCTCCCCCCAATGTTACAGCTGACTGTTCCTCATTCGCCAGCTTTGACTTTTTCGCTTTCACGCGTGCTCCCATGGATGTCTCATGCCCCGTCCTCCCCTCTGTCAAAACTCAGCCCTCTGATGATCGGGAGAGACAAACATGTTCTGCCGAATGTTTGGCTGTTTCCCCTCACTGTATGTCCACAATCACGCACTAACACACCTGTTCAAACAACAGTGGTGGGTTCATCACCTACACCCCTAGGCCAAAATAAGCAGGGTGGTGACGGGACCTGTCATGCCCACCCGGGGGGAGGCCTTGGCCCCCTCTTGGTTGGGTGTAGCGGGTCTCCCATTGTCACTTTGTCCCCTGGAACGAGTGGGGTACGCGGAGACTGGAGCGCTTGACCTCTCTTTCCCTGAGGAAAGACTGGTGGAGAGCGCTCGTGGCTCCTCCTTGGGTGTTATAGACAATATCAAAGGGATATAGGCTGCAGTTTGCATCTGTTCCCCCAAGGTTTGCTGGCATAATACACTCACAGGCCCGAGGAGATTCGGCCTGTGTGTTACAAAAGGAGATCGCCTCTCTGCTGCACTAGGGGGCTATCTTGGTGGTCCCTCTCGCTCGGTCCCGGGAGGGATCCTAACTCAGGTATTTTCTGGGAGCGGGATCCACCCTATCCTGGATTTACGGGCCCTGAACAGGGGCCTCAGAAAATACACTTTCAGGTCGTTCCATTTTGCATCTGGTGTACAGAGCAACTGGTTTACATATGTTGACCTCAAAGATGCGTATTTCCACATTCCTATATATCCCCCTTACAGAAAGTACCTAAGGTTTGCTTTCCAGGGGATAAGCTACGAATACTGCGTACTCCCATTCGGCCTCTCTTTGAACCCGAGGATGTTTGTGCGCTGCACGGATGCAGCGATTGCCCTGCTGAGGAGGCAGGGCATACGCTTGGCCTCATATCTGGATGACTGGCTGCTCCTGGCCCAGTCGGAAATGGAGCCCAGGACGCATACACGCATTTTGCTGCATCACCTGTCCGATCTGGGATTCATGGTGAATATAGAGAAGATCATGTTGTCCCCTACGGAGGAAATAGTCTTACTGGGCCTATCCCTGCACTATGTACCTTTCACCACGTGCCTGTCGGTGGGGCGGATGAGGTCGTTCGGGGCGTGTCTTACGCTGTTCCAACAGAACAGGTCTGTTCGGTTCAGGTAATGTCTTCAGCTACTCAGGTTGATGGCTTCGGCCATCTTCGTGATCCGGCTTGGTCGCCTGCACATGAGAATTCCAGCTATGGGTGGCCTCACATGGGATCAATCCTGCGTCATGGCACACGGAGAGTTTTGGTTACGCTAGAGTGCAGCACAGCGGCACTGGTGGGCCCCGACTTCCTGACGGAGAGGGTGCCTATGGGCACTGTCACAGCCAAGAAGGTGGTCTCCACAGACGCCAGTCTATCAGGGTGGGGTGGGAACCATGAGGGCAGGTCTGTGAGGGGCCGCTGGGATGCGGTCCTCCAGCGTGCTCACATAAACTACTTGGAGATGTCAGCGGTGTTCCGCTCGCTAATTACGAACGGGCCGAGGTGGACCTGTTCGCTGGGGTAGAAAAGTGTGCAATGTTTTTCTCCCTGGGCAACTTTGGGGATCCCCTCGGCATAGACACACTAGCATACGATTGGCCGAGCGTGCTTCTCTATGCATTTTCCCTGTTGGCTCTGATTCCCCCCACCCTGAGCAGGGTGAGGGAATGCGACCACTCTGATTCTGGTGGCTCCCCATTGGCCGGCCATGCACTGGTTGGCGGAGATTTACCAGCTGCTGAGTGCTCCCCCCGGCAGCTCCCGCTGTGCAGAGAACTGCTGTTGCAGGCGAGGAGCACAGTTTTTCATCCACACCCAGAGCGCCTGGTGCTGTGGGCTTGGCCCCTGAGTGGCGCAATCTGTCATCCGTAGGGTTATCACAGAGTTTGATCTCTACCATACAGAGCTCCCGGGCCCCCTCCACAAGATCTCTTTATGATTGCAAGTGGAGGGTGTTTGAGGAATGGTGTCTCCAGAGAGGCCACATTCCCTTTCAGTGCCCGGTGGGTGTGATTCTGTCATTCCTGCAGGTCCTGATTGACAAACACCTTATACATACATACAGTATTGCATGCTCGGTCACTAGGTGTCAGTAAACCACCACACCAGACCTTGTGAAACTACCTCACTCCTCAATGCATTGCTTGGAAGTTGATGGCACTTTAATTTCATAAAACATACTGGTCACTTTTATAGACATATGCAGGGAATTTAAAAATTTTTTTTAAAAAATTAGGAACTTCATCAAATCAGAAAGTTCAACTTTTTAGGAAAACATTTATTTGACAGTTTGATAAACATACCAATTGTTTCTGATATTGGTACTTGTTCTCGTAAGTTTAAAAAATTTAAATAAATTGTATTTCATACCATTTTGTACTTGTAAAGGTTAAACTTGTAATTATTGATATTACAATAAATTGCAATGTATATTGTATTGTTTAGTATCATGATATATCAGGATATATCGTATTATCAGATTTATGGTAAAGCACACCCCTAGTAGACAGTGTCCCATTCCATTGTGTGTGTAAGGTGAGGGCCAAACCAAAGGAATGCATTACACTGCCCAACACCCATCACAGGATAAGTGCTCTGCATATTAGGCGCACATGCTGTTTATGCCACTCTGAGTGCGCACAACCTGACTTGCACTGTGAGGACATCCGTGCACAGTGCACTCAAGCACACACACGCACACAGTCTGGGAGGATCGACATAGATGCTCTAATGTGCCCCTCTTCTCTCCCTCTCTCTCTCTCTCTATCTCTATCTACACGGAGGCCAGCATCCACATCCTCAGCATTGTAATGAAGCCAATTGAGTGTATGTGAATAATTTAGACAAGAACGATGCTTCTAGGCTGTTCTGAAGCCAACTGACCCCACTCCAACATTTGGAGAATATAAGAGCTGCTGCAATGTGTGTATGTGCATGTGAATAGACAACTGGAGCCAAAAGAAATAAGGCTTGTGTATAATGTATGCCATGTGAGTGCAAGCAGCACGGAAACATAAAAAGAGAAGGAAGCAGTTAACACACACACACGCACCTGAGCAGTTTCATGTATCAGCAAGTGTGTGAACTCATGTGGGACAGTCTCATTTTTAACCTCCGCCGCGCGCAGAATGCGCCAAACCAGGGGGAGTGACAAAGCAGATGACGGGATGACACGAGTGTCCTTCCCTCCTCAGGGTGAAGTTCTGCTTGTCTTGTCAGCACATCCCTCCCTCCCTACATTTATCCAGAGCCCTCCCTTCCTCCTTCTCAACCTATTTCACACACACACTCATCTCCTTCAATGACTCCATGTCCAGCACTGTGGAGCCACAATCTACTCACTTTCATGTTTGGTGGAACTGGAAAAGCGCACACACGCACGCACGCACATCACACACATCACACACACACACACACACACACACACACACACACACACACACACACACACACACACACACACACACACACACACACACACACACACGGACACGGACACGGACACGGACACGGACACACACCTACTGTACACAGAAGTTAAGCAGTGAAAGGCAGAGTGAAGGGCACCTTCACATCCCTATTCATTCTAGCTAGCACAGTAGCACTTCATATAAATTAGCTGTGTGCTTGAAAAGAAAAAGGAACAAAGAAATCATCTAGTGCAGTGGTTCTCAACCTCAGCCCACGACCCCCAAAATAAAGGTGCCAGAGACCGACCAATGAATACTGATAAACAGTCATGTGGAGACAGGGCCATCTATAAGCAGGAATAAAGGGGGGAGCTTTTTGGGGCCCATCCATACAGTCAACAAAATGATGGTCCATTGTTCTATGAATCTGTGATAACCACATTTATTTATCTGAATAATATCCACTGTTATCCAGGAAGTTTATTATTATTTGCGCCATAATATATAGTCATCTTAAAGATGTAAATCCTTGTTTTAATTAGAAATATGGCAGAAAAGGTGGTTAAATTGGTTAAAAGTTGCAAATTAGAGTGGCCAAAAACAGACAGAAAAAGTGTAAAAGGGTGGAAAGGGTTTATATAAGTGCCAAAAATGTATTGAAAGTGAAAAAAATGTGCAGAAAAGGCATTTAAATTTGATGGAGAATTGGCAGGAATGGGGGTAATGTAGCAAAAATGCATTTAAAGGAGCAAAAATATCTATGGCAAGAAAAGTGAAAATATGTTAAAATGTGGCAATTTTGGTGTAGTTGCAGAAAAAGGGTAAAAATAAGCAAAAAGTGGCTCAAAATGTTAAAATATTCTTAGTTTCTTGAAGGCCTCTAGCACCTCAAGGTTAAGAACCGCTGATCTAGTGTACCAGTTTTAACAGATTTATAAATGATGGCGCTTTGCTTCTTGCTCTCCTTCTTTAAATCTTATTTAATCTTTTTGCTTCCTATCCCTGAATCGTCCCTCCCACCTTCAGAGCATTTCCTCTCAATCCACCAAGCTCACATTCTGCATCCTGCTGGTCCTCGTCTATACAACAGCTGTGTTACACCTTCCTTCAAAGGCTGATCATAAAGAAAGGCAGAGAAATAAAGAAAGAGGCTGATGGGTGAAGAGTGTAAGAGAAAAATATTCATGAACTTTTAATGAATGAACGTATGAAAGGAGCCAAAAAGGAGAGTAAGGAGACATCTGCAAAGCAAGACTGCACCTCTCTCTAGGGAACTCCGATAGTCTTCTCTTTGTCCTTCTCTTTTCCTCTCGGTCTCATATCTACCCAATCGCATCGACTTTGAAAAATGAAAAGAACTGTCGAGCAATATCAAAGAACTCAGGTTTATAGTTCACCCTATTTATCAAGCCTGTGCACGGCCACTGCAGGGAACATCAGCTTTGAGACAGGACACAGGACCAAAACGATTGAGACAATCTGTCAGTACGGTCACCATCAGTGTTGTTGTTCATTGAAGAAGTCTAATGAACTTAGAGTGGTTTGATAATTGATTAACTACTGATCATTACAAAGCCAAGTCCTAACTCAGCTGTCCATGTGCAAACCTCAGTCCTCTAAACACCATTAGCACCTCATGACATAAGGCCTCCAATAATCAGAAATCGCCAAATACAGGCGGAAAAAACAGAATTCACATTCTTTATAAGAAAAATCAAGCAATGGACCCATATCTTTTTCTCCAACATGACATGAAAATGCCTCATATGCATGTTTTGGGACAATGTCACGCATTTCCATGGTATTTTTTCTGATAAACGGGTGTCTAAGGTTCTATCAGTGCTGCTAATGTCGCTCTTGTGATGTAATCTTGTGTGATTTCAGCATAACCATCTTTATTTTGTAAATCTTCTGACGCATGTAAAATTGAAATTTAACAGTAATTGACTATTAATCCTATTGAACATGTTACGTGTGATTTTTAAGTTTTCTAAACAAGGAAAGATGACGAAACGGAATTGAAACAGAAAAGTGTAACGTGAAGCAGAAACAGAAAATCAAAGCCCCCTAATGTTACTATAGGCAACAAACAAACACTTCTCTTTCATTTCTTTTTCTCTTTCTTTATCAGTTTATCACACAAAAAGTTTCAATCACAAACAGGAGGTTGCCTAAGCCCAACATAGAATAGCGTGGGTTAGCATAGGAGCTAGCATTCTCAGCAGCAATGCTAATGTCTTATTGTGACAATGACTCAGGAAATAGCTATCATTTTAAAAGAATTGTTTTATACTTGTACGTATAGAGATGGTGAGAATAAAAACAGCTGTGCTTTCAATATTTCACATGCATAAAAAAATGGTTAATAAATATTAACTGAAATAAACAGCTGAGAAATACATTCAATTATCATGGCTTTCAAAAAATTTAATTCCACTAATGCAAGTACTATTTTTTTAATATGAAGCCTTCATTTCAGAATTAGGTTTTTTTTTTTTTTTTTTTTAAATCAAGATCTACTGTAACTCTTAATTTTCAATTGTACTCTTACTTGTGTGACATTTCATGAAGTCATGTCATCAAATCTTATACATTTCATAGCCAACTTTGAGGTTCAATCCTTGTCAAGAGGCTTAAAATGAGGCAGAGTTACATATTTTTCCCATTTATTTCAATATGTGCTTCAACTGTTAATACCAAAAAGATAAAATTCCACTTAGACATTGAAACATTGTCATCAATAATATGTTGTACTTGACAAAAAAAACCCCTAAACCTCACCTCGGATCAAATTATAAAGTGTAATGTTGAGAGAAGACAGTTGGATGAGAGGATGTGGAAGGAACATTTCATTAATTTAACAGATACTAACAACTACACTCTTAGAGGCGGATTAATTAAAATCTGTAAAAAAGGGTGGTAAACCAGGTGCATCCCTAAATCCTTTGGTGGTGCTGTTTGCTCACCTGCTGTGGGGAATTCACTAACATTGCGGCACTAATAGGTGCACATATAGACGTGGTTGAGACCACCCTATTTAAATGAACATTTTTGTTCGTTTAACGTGTAGAGGTGAGTGCACAGAAGCACAAAATGATATTTGAAGAACTGAAATTGGAGGCAGGTGGACTTCTACATTCAATACTGTAGAAAACAAAATAAACCAATACAAATGCAGTTTAATAAACTTTAAAACCTAATGTTATTTCCCCCCCTAATTTAGTGCGGCAGTCCATGGAAAACATCATCCAGCAGGTATGAGCTCCTGAGCAGCGCTGTGTCACGCACACTCTCAGATGTGAACATTGTTCAGTCATTGCGTAAATTTCGCAGCTGCTCAGCTGATTCTGGCCTGATGCTCCTCAACATCAACGTAAAACGAGAGTTTAATGGTCAAAACATGGAGAGGAAGACACAAAAGCTCACTGGAGCGGTGCGTCCAGAGCGACATCCATGGAGCTCTGCGCACAGCAACCCTCCGCACCGCAGAGAGGATGTGCATGAAGCCACACTGACCTCCAGCTGTTTCTCTCACTCACACACACTGTACTCTGTGATTTCTTTCAGTGGCTGTTAAAATTGACAATTGTTTTATTTGAATTATTTTCTTATACTAAAAAGGTTAACTTCTCCACTGTGTTTTGTGTCAACATTCAGTGCAGCGATGATCTCTCCGTGTGTGAGTTTGCACCTGCCTGTGCCGTCGTACTATTTTCAGCGCAGAAACAGTCACTGCAAACAGTTCCAGATTTGATGAATTGCATTGCGCCCACTGCATTCATTTATTTGCATTTCCCCCTCCGATTTTTTTGTGCCCCATATGAGCTCCGCCTACTTTACATATTCATCAGAGGGAAACGCGCTAAATGGATTGTGGGCTGAACACGCGCAGTCCTGATTCCCTGGGGTTAGTACCCCTTATTAGTGTGTGGAGTGACGTTTGCACCCCTAAACTTTTAGTGAATCTGCCCCTTAAACTAACCGCTTAGCTCAAGGAGAAAAAATAGACTTTGACTGGTGCAGCATTTTAAGGTTGACCAAAATCTTCTGACCTAATCTGTGCTTCTCTCAAAGATTAGTAGAAAAATCCATTGGCTTGGATAGCAGTTCATGCTAAAAACACCAACAGTGCCTTTGGGTTCTGATCCTGTTTCTATTGCAGCTGCTTCTACCGTAAAGCCACGGCTCTTATGTCGAACATATCAAAGTCGAATTTCCGTCTCCTTGACATCATTATGAAAATAAATCTATACAGCCCTGTCTGGAGGGTGTCAGCTTTCATTTTCACAAAATGAAATTTGTACCTCCATGCCTTGCTCCATGCTAGAAATCGGTGTAAAAGAGAAATGTTAAAAAAGAGAGAGAACAACGCACCATTTGTTCAGAGAGAAGCATATTTGTTTACACCTGTCTTTGTAATAAGGTGCTTCTCCCTTGGTATCTCAACTCCTACGGATTCAGGCGGTTAAGGGAGATAGGGGGAGGCTATAATTAGCAATGCTAGCATGTGGGTGGCAAATGAAAAGTATAAGTGAAAAAAGACAATGTACTGTTGATGCCTGCAGTATACTGTTTGAAAAAGAAAAACACTTTAAAACATAGTGAATCCTTCAGGAATGATATATTTTAACTAACTCAACCACAAAAAGAACAAGATAATCTGAATTTATGTGATGCCATTATAAGCTCACAATAGTAAACAGGGAAACAATGTTCTGTAACAATAATGAGGTTAATAAGGGGTAGATATTATGTAGATAATATGACATGGCCTTTGACATTGGCTGAAATACATATTTACATGTTTGTAAAATAATAAACACCAGATTCAAACACTGGTTATGTCTGCTGTCTAGTAATGTTCAATTCTAAAAGTCTAAAGCTCACGTGTGTAGCTCGAATGGAGTCAAATGTAAAAAAAAAAAAACGTCATATTTAAAAGAGTATATCTCATCATCAGCATCAATGGTCAATCAACAAGCAAAGTTTGTCAGTGTTGTTATGAGGACGAAAAACGTTCTAAAAATGTTCTAACTTTATACACAATCTTACAAATATCTTTCAATTAATTTCTAACAGATTTAACTTCGAAATTTCATTAATTTGACAGCGGCATCACCCTGTGAGTGGGGTTTGTTAATCAAACAGCACATGTATCTGAAGACCTGCTCACTGGATGCACTGGTTACAAACAGAGCCGTATAGAGAGAGAGAGTTGTGACGACTCCGTTCACTCCAATGGTTCGTTTTCTTTTACAGCAACGGCAGCTCACGGAGCACCACATTTTGTCCTGGAAGTGAACAGTTTACCATTATAGCGCATTGAAGCTACAGCAGATCAGACAGTTTGTGATGCACTTTTGAACTTTAAGATGTTTAAATAATCATAATGGATATTATTATTATTATTATTATTATTATTATTATTATTATTAGCGTATCTAAACCCATTAACGTGTAGTGTTTTATAATTACTCACTTATTAAAAGAAAATTAAGGAAAATTTAAAGCAATGAATACATACTGTATACAATACATGTTAATACATTTTTAACCAAATTAATGTTGGCCTTAACTATGTCAAAAAAGGCAGATAAGCTAGCTTCTATAGTGAGGAATACAGATATTAAAAAAACACAAAACTGAGAACAGTTACAAAAGAAAGGTACATTTTAGCTCAGGGTGTCGGAATATGGAACAATCTAAATGATAACATCAATTATTATATTATTATATAGCTCCCTTAAATACACAGACAACTTGACTCAAAGAAATTCACAAAATAACAACAAATACACTGAAAATACCTCCAAAAAAACATGAAAAAAAAGGAAATACCAAATACACAGAAAATGACTCCAAAAACACACAATAACTCCAAAAACACACAAAAATAACGAAATACCACATAAATAGACAAAATGACTCACAGTTTGAAAAAAAAATTCAAAGCAATACATACTGTATATAATAAATATGAACACATTTTTTAGCCAAATTAATGTTGGCCTTAACTACATCAAAAAAGCAGGTAAGTTAGTTGTTTACACTAATTATTAACATGAATTTACGTTAGGAAAAAAAACTATTTATGGAACTACATAAACATATATTGTATGTACACATACATATTAGGTAGGGATGTAACGATTCACTCAACTCCCGATACGATTCGATTCACGATACTGGGTTCACAATACGATTCTCTCACGATTTATTTTACAAATTGGGACTGTAGACAAAGTATTATTTTCCTTTTATATTTCATTGTCAAAAGAATCCCTTGATAAACTATTCAAAACAATGCAATTTAGCTAAAAATAAATCTTGAATGAAATAAATAAAGGAATAATAGAAATGAAAATGAAGCCTATTAATTTAAATTCTGGTTCTATAATAAACAATGCAAAACTGCATAATAGTTCTTTTTCTTTTTAAAAGTGCAACTGAAAATGTATTTTGTGCCTTAACAATTGGACTTTAAAAAAAAAAACGTGATTACACTGATTTACGTCATATTTGTTTGGACCAGCAGAGGGCGCTGGTAACACAGTGGTCGGTTGGCATGCAGAAATTCTTGCAGTGAAGAAGAGAAGCTATGCTAGCAGACAGAGCTAATAGAAAAACGTGACTTTTACAGATATTCAAGTAATATTACAGATATTCTTTCGGTGCTAAAGGTGCAATGAATCATTTATTAACATATTTAAGAGTAGAAGACGGCCAGAAAGAAAGTATTAGCAGACTCCGCCCGCCGCCTACACTTGTACACTTGCCCTCTGCTGGTTAAAAAAAGTACTGCGATTCAATTTCCAGAAAATCGATATCAACCGTGATACCTATGAATCGATTTTTAACTGCCTTACGATTAATCGTTGCATCCCTAATATTAGGAGTGTGACAATAGCTCGATACGGCGATATATCGTGATATTTTTCTGCACAATTGATTATCGATATGCTCCCGCTAAGTATCGATTTTTTACCAAAAACTTTTCTGCTTTTTCACTAAATGTGCAGGTAGTCACTGTTTGTTGAAGGAACCAATATATTTGTTTACTGGAATACTGCACTATAATGGTGTCACTGGTAAGAAAGACCCTATTTTTTTGTTTACAAAAAGCACTATTAGAGATACTTAGTTGTTTACATTGGTATGTTGACACTTATTTACAGAAATGTTGCACTAAAATAGTGTCACTGTTCATAGGACACTTTCAATTTATTGTCTTTCAAAGATATGAAATAAAAAATTGTATTTTTTCACTTAATTTTTTTTTTTCTTGTTATGTCAGATTATTGTAGATTGATTTCTGACCAATATATCGATAATCGCAGCATCGTCATATCGACATTTGTTCCCAAACAAATTGTGTTCAATGAAAACAGTATTGTTTCAAAAAATATATATAAACATCCACACAGTGATGCCAAAAACGGCCAAAATAGTAACTTCTTTGCGCCCTTTTGTATCAGCGTTAAAGTTAACATAAACAAAGAAAAAACAGCGTGCATTACATTTACATTACGGGTAACAAAGAGCAGCTGAAAATTGTGAGTGAAGGATAAATTGTGAATACGGTAGCGTAGAAAGTTTAATATGTGTATCGTTTCACCAGTGTGGATAATTGTTAGCAGGATATCTCAAAAAGTTCCGAATGGATTTAAACTAAATTTGGTGACCTAATAGACAATGTCAAAAGGAAGAAATAGTTCGATTTTGGAGATGATCCAGAAGGTACTGTAGATACAGTACCTCTAAACATGGCGGATGTTTGCGCTCTGAGTGCTTTTGTTAGCCATTGTTTTTAACAGTTAAAACAACACATAGATGGGGAAAAAAACTTCTTCATAATGAACTGTGTTCATATAGTTAACTAGTCTAGAAAAATGCCCCTAGTTTTGCCAACAGAATTACTCTAAGGAAGCAAGAGCTTTACAAAGGATGAGCTCGGGCTGGGCAATTTTGCCTAATAAAAAATAAAATAAAAATAAAAATAAAAAAATCGGAAAAATTTGAGTTTGAGTAAAAAGTAAATGAGGCTCTGTCATTCAACTATTTCAAGCTTTAACCCAGATTTAAACAAAAGTGCAACAGCAACTTCACAGTAGCTTAAATTTTCTGATTAAGAAATCAGATAACTACATATTTTATAACATATAACATTACAATTAAAAAAATAATACACTCTTCCCATAGCATCTCAGCATAGTGTGAATAAAAAATGAACATGCCTGTGGCACACATATAGCCTACTCAAAGGGTAAACACATGTAAACAAAGAGGGGGCTGGCTCACATCGGAACGCCAAAAAGTCTGAAAAAACTGTGGTGGAAAAAAATAATAATAATAATAATAATAAAAAGGTTTTTAAAAACTCAAATTTGCAAAATAAAAATCGTTTCAATCTACAAATTCCATTAATCGATTTTTTTGCCCAGTTTTTTGTGTGGTGTGTAGGGATGTAACGATTAATCGTAAGGCAGTTAAAAATCGATTCATAGGTATCACGGTTGATATTGATTTTCTGAAAATTGAATCGCAGTACTTTTTTTAACCAGCAGAGGGCAAGTGTACAAGTCTAGGCGGCGGGCGGAGTCTGCTAATACTTTCTTTCTGGCTGCCTTCTACTCTTAAATATGTTAATAAATGATTCATTGCCCCTTTAGCGCCAAAAGAATATCTGTAATATTACTTGAAGATCTGTAAAAGTCACGTTTTTCTATTAGCTCTGTCTGCTAGCATAGCTTCTCTTCTTCACTGCAAGAATTTCTGCATGCCAACCGACCACTGTGTTACCAGCGCCCTCTGCTGGTCCAAACAAATGTGACGTAAATCAGTGTAATCACGGTTTTTTTTTTTAAAGTCCAATTGTTAAGGCACAAAATACATTTTCAGTTGCACTTTTAAAAAGAAAAATAACTATTATGCAGTTTTGCATTGTTTATTATAGAACCAGAATTTAAATTAATAGGCTTCATTTTCATTTCTATTATTCCTTTATTTATTTATTTAATTCAAGATTTATTTTTAGTTAAATTGCATTGTTTTGAATAGTTTATGAAGGGATTCTTTTGACAATGAAATATAAAAGGAAAATAATACAGTATTTTCTAGTTTTTTCCCAAAAAAAAATTTGTCTACATTCCCATTTTGTAAAATAAATCGTGAGAAAATCGTATCGTGAACCGAATCGTATCGGGTGTTGAGTGAATCGTTACATCCCTAGTGGTGTGGTGCCTTATGTCTAGTTTCTCGTCACCATTTTAGGCATTAAACTGTGTTTGCAGGGGTCTGTTTCTGTGCCATATGTCTTTCTGTGAATTTAATCATAATGTCTCATGTCTAGCTGAGTCAGTGAGTGTGAATTACACTTGAAGATATGAGCCTTTAGGTGCATGAGTGATAGAGCCGTGTGGGACAAGGCTGTAAACAGCCCAGTGGCAATAAACAGGAAGGAGACCAAGAAGGGAAGATCATGGCAGAGAGTAATGGAGTCAGAGAACAGATTCACATTAAAATGATTGCATTAGATTACACTCTCTGCACTGCAGGAAACAGCGTAACAGATGAAAGCGGTAAAATTAAGAGAAACTCCATTTAACAGGCTTAGTGACTCAGTATATCATCTACCTGAAGCTTTGAGTTACTGCTAAACAATAATCAAAAACCTTTGTTTTGCTATTATAGTCAGCTCTGTTTTCAAGATGTTATGCTTAAAAACCTCCCAGACAGTTATTATGACAGATTCCTGTCAAGATTATTTAAAAAAACTGTCCCCCCCCCCCCCCCCCCCGTTTTTTTAAGCTAACTGAGCTAAAACAACCCATTAATAAAACACACATTTATTGGGAAAGAAATGAATGTTCATCTCCATTTAAATGTGTGAAAATAAAACATGTTACTTTAAACAAACATGACACAGCTGGTTCCTCTCATAGCAAATACCCATTTTCTCTTGTCCCTTCATCTCAGATACACACAAGATGCTTCAATGTTAAATTTTCAACATATTGAATTTGTTATTCAAAAGTGGAAGTGTCCTTGATATAGATTTTGTGTAAATTTCAAAAATCTGTCATGTGAATACTATAATACAATGATTTATGAGGTAATGTGTGTCTAATAAGACAAAAATAAACAAATGACAGGTATCACGTTACTAAGAATTTAGAAACTGGATCCTTTGAGATCTTAGTCTGGTTTTACAGGATGGGTTTCATGAAATATTGTCATTTTAAACATCTGCTTATGTAAACATTCTCTGAACTCCAAAACACGTTGTAAACAGATCACAACAATATCCTGCATTAAATGTAAAGTACACATACAAAGAGTGAGAGGAAGAAATTCATTCTGTGTGGAAGGGAAGAAGAAAGTGAACGCATGGTGTCATGTGACAAAAAGGGAGCCGCTATGATGGACGGTTTGGAGAAGTGAGGCTGATATATGGCAGCCGATAACAACATGCTGAGAAGAAAAATACAATACAAATAAAAGGAGCAACTCTTCAAAGGAGTTTGCAGATAAGGTCAGATATTGTGTAAAATTGAAAAAGGGTGAAGGTTTAGGGATGTAGAGATTAGAAGAAGTATATAAATATAGTTGGTGTTTGCAAACAAACAAACAAAACAAGAGGGGGGGGGGGGTATTTTCAAGGTTGTTATGTTTTCTGCTCATGATGAAGGCTTTTATGTCCTACAATTGAAAAGACAAAGACTCTTCAGTTAAAAAAAAAAAAAAAAAAAAAAAAAGAGCCTTAAAACTGGATCTTTGGGAAGGGCCGATCTCAATTATTCCAGTTGACAATGAATATATTAGCACTATTAAATGTTTACATTAGTTCATTAAACGAGAAAGTTAGAGAGGAAATATTACACATATGAATGGAAATAATGGGAAAAAGACTGTTTTTGTTATTTATTTCATATTGGGGTCACTGAGGGGGATCTTTGTTTAGAGGTGGGTATTCAAACTATGACGTCACAGTGTGTGTGTGTGTGTGTGTGTGTGTGTGTGTGTGTGTGTGTGTGTGTGTGTGTGTGTGTGTGTGTGTGTGTGTGTGTGTGTGTCAGACATGTCATTCAGCTTGTGTTTACCCACACATGATGTCACACATGCATTGACATGAAGGTATTTTCTAAGTGTAATAATGCATAAAGCAGGATAATATAAAGCAGTCTGATACAGTGTGTGTCCTTCCTACCTGCTCTCGTCCTGAGCCTTCCTCCAAAATGGGCTCTTGTGCAGCGGCCGTCTCCTCCTCCGTCTGCATCTTCCCTGCTCCGCTCCTTCCTCCTCTCACAAGCGGCCACGGGCGGCTCCTTCCCGGGTAACGTCCGACGGCGGGGGTTCGGTCACCCCATCCGCCGCATGTCGGTATCCAATTTCACGATGGCGCGGCCTGCGGCAAATCAGCATCCTCTGCACGGGTTGTTCCTCCTCTCGTCCCCCCCTCTGGCAGCGGCTCACCGTGTGTCCTCCAGCCGCTGCATCCTCCAGGTCAAACCAAACGTGACTAAGCAGCATCCACCACGGGTCAGGGCAGCGCGAGGCCCTCCTTCACGCGCCGTGGGGGCGCGTATTCGACAGGCACGAGGCGCGTGTCATTAACTCACACCGGAGACACGCACGCCAGACCAAACAGACACCGGATGAAAGGAGACGGTTTCACTTCAGCTCCTCAAGCTGACTGTGAAAGGACTACCTACTGCTGGGTCTGCGCTGACGTCATACAGCAACACCCCCCCCCCCCCCCCCCCCCATCTATTCACCTGAACACGTGCTGCTCCCAGAGACATCAGAAAGTGTTTCTCAGCCTTTCAGAAGGTGAGACCCTCAGCTTCATCTAATGGAGGCTAATCCCAGCCTGGAACTGCAAAGAGTCATTAGAAATACCAACCCCACCTTCCATAAAGACACCCAGAAACCTCCTCTGATTTATTCATTTATTTATTTATTTATTTTATTTATTCAGTTTATTTCCGACATGGTTACATTCCCTTTTTTTTTTTTGTACATGCCGAAAAAGGAGACGAGAGAAGCAGTTTGCTCCATTCATCCTTTCCACATTCTCCAATACATCTATCCACTTCCTCTGCATATCCAAACTATTTCATCTATTTCCGTTGTGCTCCATAAACTGTTCCTCTGATGTCATCATATAGCAAAGTAGAAAGCATCAACATTTTCCCCTACTGTAACTAAGGATGTAAGAAAAAGAAAAAAAAAAAAAATCGATTCAGCGTAATATCGCGATATTTCACAGCGCGATTATCGTCTCAATCCCAAAAAATCTCCAAATTAATTTTTTGAATCGTGTTTTTTTTTTTTTTTTTTTTTTTTTTAACTATTTCATTGCGCTAACATATGCACAGCGTGTAAACGCCCGGTCACTAGCTATCAGTGAACCTCGTTAAACTACCTCACTCCTCAATGCATTTTAGCTTTGGAAGTTGATTGCACTTTATTTTCATGTTTATGTTTTGTTTTTTTTTAAAGACGTCAACAATTTAACAGAATGAGAATCTGTTGAAGCAAAAGTAAAACATTTCTGAAAAATGTAACTTCACGATTTGATAAGCACTTGTTTTTGACATTGGTATTTGAATTGCAGTTCAGACTCAAACATACTCGAGGGGACACCTGCAAAGCGGAGTCCGTGTGGACTTCGCATGCCAATTGAATGCAAAGCTCATTTTACTTTCTCGAGGACTGCGCCGCGTAGTTAGTGTCACACAAAACACTGCTCGGCATCGTATCGACGCGCATTAAATGTAACACCGACCTGCATTTCACCCTCCTGGTGAAACAGAGCAGGAGAGATGAAAGAGAGGAGAAGCTGGCAGACACCTTCAAAACACATCCCAGGAGAACAAGGAATACAGAGAAGTGCTAAGAATCATGGGACATGTAGGATTTTAATAGAAACTACAACACGGTGGTTCGTCCGGGTATGTACAGTAAGCTCTAAGGAGAGCGTACAGTCCTGGCAAAGTCCGTTGTGTGCGGGGTCCACCTGAGTATGTTTCAGCCTTTAGTTACCATTTACTTGTTCTCGCAAGTTTACAAAAAATCAAATGCATTTTATTTCATACCATTTTGTACTTGGAAAGGTGAAAAACCGGTATATTGTATTGTTTAGTATCGGGATATATCGTATCGTGACATTCAAATCGTATCGTATCGTAAGATTTTTGGCATCCGGCTGTAACTGCTAAACAATAAGTTCCTTTTTTGGGCCAACAAGGGAAACATGCACACTAAAAAAAAATTCCAATCAACCCAAGATTTAACATATTAGGCCAAAATGCTAAACACAAAATCACAATGATGCTATCCTTTAAACTGGCCATATTACACACTATCAAACAGATACTCCAAATGTGCATTAAAAAAACAATGTTGACATAAAATTAAAACCCTCCACCCATCAAATTAAAAAATGTGCTCCCTAAACATTTTACACGTCATAATCATGCATTTTTCAAGTCCACTGAGTTGAAGAATGGATGTATGAGCAGACTGAAGATGGTGCCATTAATAATATAACCTGCAAAGGAGAAACAAGCAGTAATAGTTACCATAAATGCAAAAGTGTAGTATTTAGTTGGCTGTGTGGGTGACACAAACTGACCTGTGTTTACTGTCGGAGCAAACAGGAAAAACTAGTTTCCTCGCTGCAGTGTTTTCCAGTGACCGGGAAGGATATGACCTTCTGGTTTGGTCCTTTAGATAAATGTCATGTAGTTTCACAGAGATGACAGGTGGCACTGATAAGGACCAACACTAGTTTGGTTATGTGCTACGTAACTCCTCCTGAACTCCAACGTGATATAAATGCAATATAAAGTGTTAAAATATAACAAGAAGAGGTGTTCCTTTAAGGATTTTATTGACTTAGATTGCAGAGGATATTAGCAGTGACAGGCAGATGCAGGATTTCTGTCTCAGTGTGAATGATGACATCCTCAGAGATGGATGTGTGTGGCTCTGCTACACCTGTCTGAAGTGCACGCATGGCAAACAACTGAACCTGCAGTTCTACATGCAAACCTGCTGCTACCTATACACATAGTGAGACAGAAAAGAAGCCGACAAATTACTTCATGACAAAATGTAGAAATGTTTTCAAAAAAAAAAAAGGAGGGAATCAGTTTGATGGTAACTTACCGGTCCATGATTGTAGTTGACACGGAGGCCAGTGATAGAAGAAGGCTGTTTAACCTTAAACCTGATGGGACCAAAGTAAATAGACTCAGTTATGGGTTAACGGTGGAGTATGATTTTCTTTTGGTCGACACCATACCTGCATGTGTCCACGCCCACATTCCTCATGATTACGGTAACAGATGAAGATGTTCCCTCTCGCACCGTACCAAAGTCAACCCTGGAGGGGAGAAGCTCAAAGCCCCTGATAATAACAGTGGGGTCAGCGAGAGAAACAGTGCGACACATCCTCCTCACTGGCTGATCCACAGCCCAGAACTGGAATAAAAAGAAACACCCACAAAATACAGCAATGGTCATGCAGACATCAATAATATCTGCTATTCCTGAAAACACATGATAACAGGTGCAACTTCTTCTTTGATGGATAGATAATATGCAAAAGGTAAAAAGGAAGGGTAAAAAGATGTAGTTTTATTGTCATATACTGTACACACAAATATGAACTTCCACTTCTGATCTTTCAAAATAAGAGCCCTGGATTACACCCTCAAATGATTGATGACTCACGTTCATTATCATAATATTA